>NC_133104.1:15576365-15876365 GCF_022965805.1 Primulina eburnea | reverse complement strand
TCTTCAAGAAGCAGACCATACCTCACAGGTGGTCTCGAGACTCTCTCGGTTCTTCTAGGAGCTTGTATCTCCTCACTTGGCTTCTCGGGTGTGGGTTCTACAACTGTGGGTGTCTCTCGAACCTCTTCGAGTTCTATCATCTCGCCTTTTCTATCCAATAGAAATTCCTTTTCCAAAAAGGTTGCGTTCCTAGAAACAAACACCTTTGTTTCTTGGGGATGATAGAAGTAATATCCAATTGAATTCTTTGGATATCCCACAAAGTAGCATAAAATGGATCGACTATCCAATTTATCTCCCACTGTCTGCTTCACATAAGCAGGACACCCCCATATTCTTAGATAAGAATACTTGGGAGGCTTATCCATCCATATCTCATATGGAGTCTTGTCAACTGCCTTTGTATGGACATTGTTCAACAACATTGCCGCTGTTTCAAGCGCATATCCCCAAAAGGATGGCGGCAACTCTGTGAACCCCATCATAGACCGAACCATGTCCATCAAAGTCCGGTTACGACGCTCCGAAACACCATTCAACTGTGGTGTAGCGGGCGGAGTCCACTGCGAGAGAATCCCATTCTCTCTAAGATACTCTTGGAACTCGGCACTCAAGTACTCACCACCTCGATCCGATCGAAGTGTCTTGATGCTTCGTCCCAATTGCTTCTCTACTTCACTTCTGAATTCTTTGAACCTTTCAAAGGCTTCAGACTTGTATTTCATCAAATACACATACCCATACCTCGAATGGTCATCGGTAAAGGTGATGAAGTAGGCATGTCCATGCTTAGTGGTGATGCTAAGCGGATCGCACACATCGGTATGGATCAAATCCAATAACCCTTTGGCTCGCTCCGCATGGCCCTTAAAGGGAATTTTGGTCATCTTTCCTTTCAGACAGGATTCACAAGTCGTGAGAGCGTTAATATCAGACATATCAAACATGCCAACTCCCACTAGCTTGTTCATCCTTCTTAGGGATATATGACCTAATCGAGCATGCCATAATTGTGCCGAATTAAGAGTATCTTGTTTGCGCTTATTTGTTGTTGTTATCGTTTGGACATTGTTAAGTGGAATATCTTTTAATTTTAAGGTGTAGAGATTGTTTTCAAGTTCACCGGTACCAACTAAACATTCATTCTTGTAAATATTGCAAACACCTTTGCTAAATAAACAAGAAAATCCATCAATATCAAGCATAGAAATGGAAATAATGTTTTTAACCAAGTCTGGTACATACAAAACATCTCTTAAAACCAAATTAAAATCATTGTTCAAACATAAATAAACATCTCCTATGGCTTTGGCAGCAACCCTTGCTCCATTGCCCATCCTCAGGAAGGTCTCACCCTCTCGGAGCCTCCTACTTCTTCCCATCACCTGCAAATCATTACAGAGATGTGAGCCACAGCCGGTATCCAATACCCAAGAAGTAGAGTTAATAGAGATATTCACTTCAATGTAGAACATACCTTTGGCAGAACCCTTCTGCGCAAGATATTCCCTGCAGTTACGCCTCCAATGTCCAGGCTTCTTGCAGTGGTGACAGATGTCAACAGTCTTTTCAGCCTTGGCTGGCGCGGCTGCCACTATGGGACTCGGAGTCTGCCTCTTCAAGGGCTCGCTCTTCTTGGGACGCTTGAAAGAACGCTTCTTTCCTTTCCCAGGTGGACCGGTCTTCGTGCCAGATGAAGAGCCCACATAAAGAACCGGCTTCTCCTTCTTGATCGTGGACTCAAAGGTCACAAGCATGTTCACCAACTCTTCAAGGCTGGGCTCGAGCTTGTTCATATTGAAGTTCACGACAAAAGGATCGAAAGAGCTAGGCAGTGACAACAGTAGCACATCCGTGGTCAACTCGGATGGCAAGATCAAATCCATGCCCACGAGCTTGTCCACGAGCCCAATCAACTTTAGGCCATGCTCATGGACCGAAGTCCCATCTCGCATGCGTAAAGTGATGAGCTCCTTCACTGTGGCATGCCTCAAAGGCCGAGTCTGCTCACCGAAGAGCTCCTTGAGGTGCATATGAATGTCAGCAGCATTCTTAGCATCCTCGAATCGCCTTTGCAGCTCATCGTTCATCGAAGCCTGCATATAACACTTCGCCTTCAAGTCATGGTCACACCATTCCTTGTAGGTCTGCAATTCCTCAGGAGTGCAGCCTATAGGAGCCTCAGCAGGGGGCGCCTCAGTAAGTGTATATGCGATCTTCTCCGAGTTTAGGACAATCTTTAAATTTCTTAGCCAAGTGATATAGTTTGGTCCGGTTAGTATGTGTTTTTCGAGAATGACCGAAAACGGGTTGCGAATTGATGACATGTCAAAGATTGTACTGAAAAGTAAAACAGATAAATGTTAATGACTATTTTAAAATATTTAATAAGATATAAAGTTTGGACTTTTACTTTATAAATAATCGCTCCCACTGTTTTGACATTTTCACTACCCTCTAGTGAAAACGGGAAACACTTTCCTCAGAAGGTACGTAAGGTCCAATTAGCGAATTGTGATCCCGAATAATATCGGCCATCACAATTCCTAAAAAGGTAGTTTCCAATTGCATCGCCATGCAACCCTCTACGTATACTTTTGTCTCACGTTTGATTAGGACCCAATAATATGACGTCGTTCATCTTTACGTGTCAAGCCTAACCCATCGATATTGAACCTTAATGGACGGTCGCCATGAGTTCCCTCAATAATATGAGCCGAAATCATGGGAGTTCCACGTAGTTCACATCACCATGTCAATGGATGTCACAGCTTTCCGGCACCCAGGGCCCCCTCAATAATATGAGCCGAGCCCCGAGTACGGGTAGCGTTCATCATGCATCCATTGTCGATGGAAGACAAGGAAATTATAAACAAATTTATAATTCCCCTTTTCGGACTTGATATTAATTTTGAATCTTATTCAAAATGAGGGTTTTTAATTTTGAAAGGTCTCATCATTAATTTTATTTTAAAAGCTCGCCATGTTTGATCGTATGTTTGCCGGATTCATGCAACTTTGTTATTATAATAATAATAACGCACATACTCATTATTTATAACATATCATGCATATATTATAAATAGAAAACAGTACAAGGATGATCAATCGCCCCAAAACTAATGGCCCGTGTGAGCCAAACACGGGCCTAGGTCCAATCCTAGGGTAAATGCAGGGATGCAATGCAACTAAATTATTACATTAGCATCCAATATTACATGTCTTCGATCTTCATAATCACCAAGGCCACCATCTTCCAATCTTGATCTTCCCCTATTCTAATATTTACAATTAAATATCCATGGCACATAGGGATACATCTCATGGGGTGGGAACGGGCCATAAACCAAGCCCACTTTATAAATTGATAATTATTACAATCATACAACACAAATATCCTAGCATACACCTAGCAAATTGGGCTTGGGCTTTTGATCATCCTTTATGCATAATATCACATATCATACACCATCAATCAATTATCACTATAATTCATTGATCCAATATTATATATCTTGATCCAATCACTAACCGCCACAATTATAAATTAAATCAACAAAGTATACAAACACCTTTGTGTACTTTCAAATTAATTTATTTATAATCGAATTTCTTGTAAATCACAATTTACTATAAATAATTAAAGTCCTACTTCAATTATTTATTTTATGAGAAAATATGTGCAACAATTGTAAATTTAAACTTAAGGGCCCAAAAACCATTTTTCACCAAAAATATTTAGGCCCATTTAAATTTCACAAATTATGTTGGCCATCCAATGGCCCAACATCTCAAGGCCCATGACACTAAGATTGTCCAAAACACTTTTGGAAACCCTAGCCGTCATCGCCGTCGCCGGAGCTCCGTCGCCGGATTCCGGCAACAACAAAATTTTTTTTTTTTTTTTTTTTTAAAAACTGGAAGTTTCGGGCAGCCCCTTGGGCTGCCCCTCGGCTGCCCGAAATTTTCGGGCAGCCCCTCGGGCAGCCCTCGGGCAGCCCCGAAAAATTATTTTTTTTTTTTTGTTTTGTAAAATATTTTCGGCCCTTGTATATTCTATGCACAAAAATTCTCAAGCGGTTAGAAATCGATCTCAATACAATATTACGTAAATATAGCACAAAAACCGTAACCTTAGCTCGGATACCACTTGAAAGCGGACCGGTTACGGAGGCCGGAAACGCAACGGAAGCGAAAAACAAAATTTTTTGAGACAAATTTTCGGCCCCCTCATTGTTTTGTGCAATATTTACATTCAAACACCATAATACATACATAGGGTGTTCAAGTGATTTACCTATCAACCCCTTAGAGTTGATGAATGGCACCAACTAAAGTATAAATACTTTAGCTCTTCTTGGTTGAAAAATCTACAAGCTTCCACCTCCAATCCTCCAAGAATTAGGCCCACCACTTAGCTTTGTAAACCCCTTCAAATATTGCACTAGAAATATTTGAAGATTTATCAAAGAGAAGAATTTTTCTCCAAGGAAATGAAGAACAAAGGAAAGAAAAATTTTTTAGAGAAAAAGCCCCAATTTTTCGGCCAAGGTAGAGTGTGAATGAGGGAGAGAAGTTGAGTCTAGGTTGTGAGAAAAGCAACTCTCAAAAGCAACAAAAAGTTGCATGCCTAGTCTCCAACCCTTCACCTCCCCAAAGCATGCAAACCCTAGAATGACATGCATACAATATAGTTTTTAACACATTAAAAACCTTAGACTAAATTTTAATTATCTCAAACACATTTGAGATTAATTAAATACTACTTGAATTTATTCAAGTCTCACTAGTTAAATAATTATTTTAATTGAGCTCTACAAGACTCAATATTATTTAATTAATTCAACACTTGAATTAATTTAATTATTTAGACTCTACTAGGTCTACTAGTGTTTAATTAATTCAACACTTGAATTAATTTTATTTAGTCCACAATAATGTTTATGAAAATCACAATTTTCAACTACATTATTTACTTGGCCAAATTTTAATCTTAGGAACACTTCCATAAATTAAAATTTATATTTCTCTCTTAGAAGTCATACTTCTATTTTTCTTAACGCTTATAAACACATTTATAAGCCGTTCAACACATTGAACTATTTTACTTCTCTTCGGGATTTACTAAGCAAGTACTTGTGTGGCCCTCAATGGTTCATTGATACAACTAGCCGTGGGTTCACATCTCAATGTGATTCGGACTAAACATGTCCTTATACGAGCATACCCCAATTGCTCCATTCTTACTTATCAACTCCTTGATAGTAAGAACGTCAGAACTCAAGTCTGATAGTACCCAACCAATCACGTTAAACGCCTAGCAGCATCGCTTACGTGATTCCCTAGGTATCACATGATAGTGCCTGCAAGAACCATTCAATTATGGTTAGCATACAGTACGGTCCCTTCAGCTCATATATCCCGACCGATTCGACAACTATTGGTATATCGAGAGTTGTCAATGAATCGATACTATGTGTCATGTCGTGGTTGCATCGATGGTGTAATCTATGAAACCCCTTTCATAATTACCACCATACTCTGATCAGAGATTTCAACCCACACATACATGAAAAACACATAGGATATCCATACCCGTAGGTAAGCGGTGAATCCCCGACTACAATGCATCGACTCCTATATGTTTCGCCGTAACACCCAATCTTGCCATCTAATGACCCCAAAAGAGTCGGTAAACAAGTCAAAGTGGAACGCTAGCATATAGAGTCTCAATGTTGTCCCGGGTCATAAGGACTAATGGTGTACAACCATAAACTAGGACGTTTCCACTCGATAAGTGAGAACCACTTGGAAAGTCCTTTATAGAGGGTTGTTCAGTGCACTCTACCAGGAGCACCTATCTGCATGCTCGGACATCACAATGTCCCCTACCAATGAAACATGGTACTCACATCGCAGATACTAGTCTCTAACTCGAGCGGCCTTTATCCTTCTTAGTGGCGGCTGAATCGACTAGGAACGGTTTAGAATATACAGTATTCCAAATATGAGTTTCATGATACTCATCATATGAGCATCTCATATTCTTTCTACTATTTGTATATTCAAGGACTTTATCTATGCAACAAGCATGGGTATAAAGATAAAGATGCGCCAAATTAATAAATTGAAATATTATTAAAATAAAGATCGTTTATACAAAGAGTTTCATCGTGAACAGTCGGCCAACACTTGGCTCGACGTGCACCTACTCTAACATATACTCTGTAAAACATGGCTTTTAAATCATAAATACCATCGACTCTGAAACATGAATACTGTAGCAATAACTGTAGCAATAGCATAGCAATAGTTAGCAATACGATGGTATTCTCTTTTCTATGGTTGGATTGATATCAATAGTATCTGTAACTGTGGTTGCCAATATCCCATCGATATAAATCGATAACTGTGAGGGGATAAAAGCCTATGGTCGATGATCATCTAATTGCATGCAATGCCATGGCTATGATAAATCAATCCAATAAAACATTTGAATTCTCAATAGCATTTAAGGCCGTCGTTTCGCAATCTCATAATATTTCTTGTATTCCCTTTATAACAATGGTGAGACATACAATGCCTCCAATAGATAATCAATTAAATGAATACATAGCAATGGATCAATGGAAGGGAATAACACTTTGAAACCTTTAAAACACAATACATATAATATCATGTGAGCAAAAAGGATGAAATTCCACTTACTACCAATAGAACACCTCAAATAAGCTCTTGGTACACCACCTACAACAATAATCCATAAATAACACCAATATCAACTCTAGATCCACAAGTACAAGCCAAATAATCCATTAAACAACTCAAACATCAAATCCAAAATAACCCTTAACTCAAAACCTCGTTAGAATCGCACCAAAAACTTACCTAAGCTTCCTTATACCATGGAGAACGTTGATCTCAAGTCGGAAATCCAAACAAAGCCAAGAATCAAAGATAGGAAGCAAAAGAAATGGATGAAAACCCTTGGTATTTGAGAGAAAATCTCGAAAAGTAGATAGGATAAGGTATGGAATGAAGTCAACTCAATCAAAAAGGTACTAAATAACTCGCCCATACTTAAACCGCGGGTGCGCCAACACAAGCACCGCGGGTGCGCCATGCTCACGGCATACCAAAATAATTCTCATGCACGATCACCGCGGGTGCGGTGCTACAATTACCGCGGGTGCGGTGCACACCGCGGGTGCGGTCCTTGCACTGCCGCGGGTGCGGTCATGCCACGGCCCTCAAAATGCAAAATGATGAAGAGTACACCGCGGGGGCACTCATCTAAGAGCGCGGGTGCACTCTACTCACGGCAATGAACAGTACAAACTCAACTAAAATCGATCCGAAACGCTGAAACGAACAATCAACACCAACTAATACCTCAAATAAATAATAACCAATAATACTATAGCCCAAAACACAACTATAAACGACTAATCATAAACCCAATTAACACAATAAAGCTTAAACCGTACCGTACACCGGGCTCGGCTATTACAACTGTCCTGTATACATGACGTTTTTCATGTATCGATGTTGCGCAGATACATGCCGGATGATTCTCATGTCATTCATGTAATGCCCAGAAATTATGAGAAATGATAAGACAAGATTATAAAGTGTTGCCAGGATGGAAAATAAGAAATTCTTGGAAATGCAGCACCGCACTCGCGGTGCCAGGCATCACCGCACCTGCGGTAAATGGACAGTAAGTTGACAAGAAAATCCCGTAGCCACACCGCACCTGCGGTATTAGACGGAGCGCACCCGCGCTGATGACACCGCACCCGCGGTCGTGTAAGCAGCGCTCCCGCGGTCAAGCTTCGGGAAATCTAGATAGAATCGTCGAGACTGAAGCGCACCCGCGGTGCATATGTTACCGCACCCGCGGTGCGACGTGCACCATGAAAAATGAGGCCGTGTTTTATGAATTGCATGCAGTATATATAGAAGCTATTGACACGGGTGTTCTTCAGAAAATTCAGAAAGAGGCGAAAACTTTGCAAGGAAATCCTTACGCCTTTTTGATTTGCGATTGTGGAAGATCCGTCTATCAGAATTCGAATCCGAAAGTAGTATCGTTCCCCTCGTGACACTAGCTATACAAGGACGTAAGTTTTGTTACGTTTTGAGATGTTTTGAAAATATGATGTTGCTAGAATTGCATGTGATTCAGATATGGTGTTTCTACTACCGTAGATATCGTACAATTGAAGTCAGATTAAAGAACAGACTGTGTCTGTAATTATTATGATTTTTGAAAGATAGTGACTGAGATTCTATATTAGGATTGTGTTAGTATTCAGAGTATGATTGTATTGGCACCGATTATGAGTTTCAGTATTATATTTGTGATGTTCAGATTGACGGGGTTATTCAGACTGTAATATTATACCGTCGAAACATCAGTTGAGTTAGATTGATCAGATTCAGATATGATTTTGATTAGATTTTGATATTATTGGTATGAATCAGATTGTATCTTGTTCAGATATTGATCAGATTGTACACTGATTTGAGTATTGATCAGAACAGATTGTGTATTGAGTTATTTACTGATACAGCGTATTCGATATTGTCTTTTCAGATTGATATGGACAAAGTTGAATACAGATCATCATCTTCGTCAGATCGGGACGACAAAGGTATAATTCATGTGATATTCGGGAAGAAACAACTCAATCGAGATCATCCTTGAGTTGCCCAATAAATCACATACTATATTCTTGTTTATGTTTTATCTAATTATGCTTTGTTTACAGATCATGTTGCATTGCATTAAGATGATTATGCTTGTTTACAGATTGTGTATTCATGCATTAAGATAGGAAAGTCTGCGAGATCATCCAGGCTTCTAGATGTTCGGCGATATCTCAGCTTAGGGGAAGATCACCGCCCCTTTGTAGATGTGGATACAGATCAGGCCGAATGTAATAGCCGAGCCCGGTGTACGGTACGGTTTAAGCTTTATTGTGTTAATTGGGTTTATGATTAGTCGTTTATAGTTGTGTTTTGGGCTATAGTATTATTGGTTATTATTTATTTGAGGTATTAGTTGGTGTTGATTGTTCGTTTCAGCGTTTCGGATCGATTTTAGTTGAGTTTGTACTGTTCATTGCCGTGAGTAGAGTGCACCCGCGCTCTTAGATGAGTGCCCCCGCGGTGTACTATTCATGATTTTGGTTTTGGAGGGCCGTGGCATCACCGCACCCGCGGCAGTGCAAGGACCGCACCCGCGGTGAGACCGCACCCGCGGTAATTGTAGCACCGCACCCGCGGTGATCGTGCATGAGAATTATTTTGGTATGCCGAGAGCATGGCGCACCCGCGGTGCTTGTGTTGGCGCACCCGCGGTGTAAGTATGGGCGAGTTATTTAGTACCTTTTTGATTGAGTTGACTTCATTCCATACCTTATCCTATCTACTTTTCGAGATTTTCTCTCCATTGACAAGGGTTTTCATCCATTTCTTTTGCTTCCTATCTTCGATTCTTGGCTTTGTTTGGATTTCCGACTTGAGATCATCGTTCTCCGTGGTATAAGGAAGCTTAGGTAAGTTTTTGGTGCGATTCTAACGAGGTTTTGAGTTAAGGGTTATTTTGGATTTGATGTTTGAGTTGTTTAATGGATTATTTGGCTTGTACTTGTGGATCTAGAGTTGTTATTGGTGTTATTTATGGATTATTGTTGTAGGTGGTGTACCAAGAGCTTATTTGAGGTGTTCTATTGGTAGTAAGTGGAATTTCATCCCTTGTGCTCACATGATATTATATGTATTGTGTTTTAAAGGTTTCAAAGTGTTATTCCCTTCCATTGATCCATTGTTATGTATCGATTTCATTGATTATCTATTGGAGGCATTGATGTCTCACCATTGTTATAAAGGGAATACAAGAAATATTATGAGATTGCGAAACGACGGCCTTAAATGTTATTGAGAATTCAAATGTTTTTATTGGATTGATTTAATCATAGTCAGAGCATTGCATGCAATTAGATGATCATCGACCATAGGCTTTTATCCCCTCACAGTTATCGATTTATATCGATGGGATATTGGCAACCACAGTTACAGATACTATTGATATCAATCCAACCATAGAAAAGAGAATACCATCGTATTGCTATCTATTGCCATTGCTATTGCTACAGTTATTGCTACGTTATTCATGTTTCAGAGTCGATGGTATTTATGATTTAAAAGCCATGTTTTACAGTGTATACTATGTATCATTGCTATGTAAGAGTTCCACTTGCTGAGATTTATTCTCATTTCAGTTATTTTCATGTGATGCAGATAAGAGCGACGGACCGGGACGTTGACTGTGGATGGGGGTCATATGCATACGAAGATTGGAAGGATGATTATTTTGTACCATTTTGTAACATGATCACACTAATGATATTTTGTATTTTGTTATGTCATTGGAATGATCATGTTGTTATTTTGTAAACACTTTTATAAAATGTATTTTGAAACTCCTTCCATATTTTAAAGAAAAATTTATTTCCGCTGTGCATTTTATTTAAAGAGGTCAGGGGTGTCACATTTAGTGGTATCAGAGCGGTGTTCTTCGGACCAATGCATATGACTTCGTCTACTTTCAACTGTCCGGGTATGTTTTCTTGCATCTATCCATTGTTATATTTATTGATTGGTGTCTTGTGAGCAATTGTAGAGTATGCCTCCTAAGCGTAAGGCGGCAGAGGGTGAGGATAGTTCTTCCTCGAGAGTTGTCGACGAGTTCGGCAAGTTGCTTAAGGAGCAGGCTAAGGTGCATAGCGATCAGATTCAGCAGTTGCTCCGATTGCAAGGAGCAGGTCAGGGTCGAGGCCAAGTGAGAGGTCAAGTTGCTCAGGCTGTTGGCACTGATGCCGTCTTTTCTACTTTCAAGAGAATGGATCCACCGGAATTCGCAGGTAGCACCGATCCTCTAGTTGCTGTCGAGTGGGTCAAGGCGCTTGAAGCTATCTTCGATCATCTCCAGTACGAGGATAAAGACAGGATTAGCTGTGCAGTGTTCATGTTGGTTAAGGCTGCCCGCATTTGGTGGAATGCTACGAAAGTTGGAGTTGATGTTGCGACACTGAAGTGGTCAGAGTTCACTGACTTGTTCTATGACAAGTATTTCCCCGACGCACTTCGAGCGAGGAAGGTTACGGAGTTCTTGGAACTTAGGCAGGGGAGCTTGGATGTTGGCCAGTATATTCTGAAGTTTGAGGAAGGTTGCCTATTTGCTCCGTATATTGCTTCGAACGACAAGGACAAGGGCGCTCATTTCATTCGAGGCCTTAGAGCGGAGATTCGTCGTGATATCAACATGTCCAAGGCTGTTACTTTCAAGGAGATTGTGTCCAAAGCTTTGTTGGCCGAGCAGGATGAGAAGGACATTGCCCGGGAGAGGCAAGAGAGACACCAGGCCATTGCTCAGAGAGGCCAGGGTTCTAATCAGAGGGGCAGGGATCGTTTCAAGGGCAAGGGCAAGATGGAGTCGAGTCCTAGACCTCCGCCAGTTCCAGTTCCATTTGATCCTGAGAAGCCGCAGTGTCCAAAGTGTGGTAAGCATCATCGAGGAGAGTGCAGATTGGGCACTCATACTTGTTTTCGTTGTGGCGCGGCAGGCCACGTTGCCAGGAATTGCCCGAGGGGAGATAGCCAAGGGAAGGTGCAGGGTCGTATCTTTTCCATGACGAAGGAAGGTATTAATCGTGAATCTTCATTGATCCTTAGTACTATTTTGATTTCAGGCAGAGTAGCTACTACTTTGATTGATACTGGTGCTACTCATTCTTTTATGTCTGAATTATTTTTGAGATCTTTGGGTATAGTTCCTTCTATTCTTCCCCTTCATCTTAATGTTGTTTTGCCTTCGGGGGACGTGTTGTGCCCGACATCGATTGTCTTTGCGTGCCCTGTTCGTATTGAGGAGCGAGTTGTCTTCGCTGATTTGATTGTTATCCCTATGGTTGCTTTCGACGTTATTCTTGGCATGGATTGGCTTTCGACTTACCGTGCAGTTATCGATTGTGTTGCTAAGAAGGTGACTTTTGCAGATGATGGCCAGGGAGGAGCGCTCGCCAGTGCAGGTACTTCGCTGGTCCTTCCTTTTATTTCTTGTCTTGAGGCTGAGAGATTGTTGTGTAGAGGTTGCGATGGATTTCTTGCTTCTATTGTGGATGTTGATAGATTGATTAAGTTGAATGTAGATGATATTGATGTGGTGAGGGAGTTTGCTGATGTGTTTGAGGATGATGTTCCGGGTTTGCCGCCGGATAGGGATGTTGAGTTTGTGATCGATTTAGCTCCAGGTACGGTTCCTATCTCTAAGGCTCCGTACAGGATGGCCCCTACCGAGATGAAGGAGTTGAAGACTCAGTTGCAGGATCTTTTAGACAAAGGCTTTATTCGTCCGAGTTCTTCGCCTTGGGGAGCTCCGGTTCTGTTTGTCAAGAAGAAGGATGGTTCCTTGCGGCTGTGTATCGACTACAGGGAGCTCAACAAAGTGACTGTCAAGAACAAGTATCCGTTGCCTCGGATAGATGATTTGTTTGATCAGCTCCATGGTGCCACTGTGTTCTCGAAGATTGATCTTCGGTCTGGCTACTATCAGTTGAAGGTTAGGGAGTCTGATATCCCTAAGACAGCTTTCCGGACCAGGTATGGTCACTATGAGTTTCTTGTGATGTCTTTTGGTTTGACCAATGCCCCTTCAGTCTTCATGGACCTGATGAACCGTGTGTTCAAGCCTTATCTGGATAGCTTCGTCATTGTCTTCATTGACGATATCTTGATCTATTCCAAGACCAGAGAGCTTCATGCCGAGCATCTCAGAGTTGTTCTTCAGTTGTTGCGAGAGAAGAGGTTGTTTGCCAAGCTGAAGAAGTGTGAGTTTTGGCTGGATCAGATTTCTTTTCTAGGCCATGTTGTTTCGAGAGATGGCATTGCTGTTGATCCATTGAAGATAGAGGCGATTCAGAGTTGGCCTATTCCTACCACTGTTTCAGAGGTTCGCAGTTTCCTTGGTTTGGCAGGTTACTATCGTCGTTTCATTTCAGGTTTCTCCAAGATTGCCCTGCCATTGTCCAATCTGACGAGGAAGACTGTGAAGTTCGAGTGGACTATTGATTGCCAGAGTGCATTTCAGGAGTTGAAGGACAGATTGACGACAGCTCCTGTTCTTTCTTTGCCCAGTGGTTCAGAGGACTTTGTTGTCTTTACCGATGCGTCGAAGAGAGGCCTTGGTGCAGTGTTGATGCAGCGAGGTAAGGTCATTGCCTATGCGTCTCGCCAGTTGAAGGATTATGAGAAGAATTATCCGACGCATGATTTGGAGCTCGCAGCTGTGGTTTTCGCCCTGAAGATTTGGAGACATTATCTGTATGGCGAAAAGTGTGAGATCTTTACAGACCACAAGAGTTTGAAGTATTTGTTCTCGCAGAAAGAGCTCAACATGCGACAGAGGAGGTGGTTAGAGCTTGTCAAGGATTACGATGTGACGATCAGTTATCACCCAGGGAAGGCGAATGTGGTGGCTGATGCTTTGAGCCGCAAGTCGAGTGCTTCTTTGAGTTCTTTGATTCAGAGACCATTGTTGATGGATTTGCAGAGAGAGGAGATTGATCTAGTGATTCCAGGTACCATTGCTCGCTTTTCAGCGTTGGTCATACGATCTACTTTGACGGACAGGATCCGTAGAGAGCAGTCGACTGATGTTCAGTTGACAGAGATGAGAGCTAGAGCTGAGGCTAGAGGGAATTCAGAGTTTAGTCTGAATGGTGATGGTTTGGTGACTTTCAGAGGCCGCATTTGTGTTCCTTCTGGCGACGATATTCGTAGAGACGTCTTGACAGAGGCTCATACCGCACCTTATTCGATTCATCCAGGCAGTACGAAGATGTATCAGGATCTTCGTCGACTCTACTGGTGGCCAGGTATGAAGAGAGATATTGCTTTGTTCATTTCTCAGTGCCTTACTTGTCAGCAGGTTAAGATTGAGCATCAGAGACCTGCTGGGACATTGCTATCTTTGCCGATTCCTCAGTGGAAGTGGGAGCACATCACCATGGATTTCGTGACTGGTCTGCCCAGAGTTCAGAGGGGTTATAATTCCATTTGGGTCATTGTTGATAGATTGACCAAGTCGGCTCATTTTCTCCCAGTCAAGACGACGTATTCGATGTCTCAGTATGCCGAGGACTACATTGCCGAGATTGTTAGACTTCATGGTGTGCCCGTGTCGATTGTGTCTGATCGTGACCCTAGATTTACCTCCGAGTTTTGGAAGAGTCTTCACAGAGCTTTGGGTTCTCGATTAGCTTTCAGTACAGCTTATCATCCTCAGAGCGACGGTCAGTCAGAGAGAGTCATTCAGATTCTGGAGGATATGCTCAGAGCTTGTACTATTGACTATTCTGGTAGTTGGGATTCTAAGCTGCCACTTGTGGAGTTCACGTACAACAATAGCTACCAGGCGACGATTGGCATGGCACCGTATGAGGCACTTTATGGCAGGAAGTGCAGATCCCCTTTGTTTTGGGATGAGGTTGGAGAGAGGAAGATGTTGGGTCCCGAGTTGGTCCAGCAGACTGCCGATGTTGTTGCAGTTATCAGAGAGAGGATGAAGACTGCTCAGTCGAGGCAGAAGAGTTATGCAGATGTTCGTCGCAGACCTTTGCAGTTCGAGGTTGGCGATCATGTTTTTCTGAAGATAGCACCTCTCAAGGGTGTGATGAGATTTGGCAAGAAGGGCAAGTTGAGCCCTAGATTCATTGGTCCATTCGAGATATTGGACAGAGTTGGTGACCGAGCCTACAGATTAGCCCTACCGCCCGATCTTGACAGAGTCCATAATGTGTTTCATGTATCGATGCTCAGGAAGTATATTGCAGATCCTTCCCATGTTCTTCGCCACGAGCCATTGGACTTGACGCCGAATTTGACTTACCAAGAGATTCCGGTCCAGATTTTGGATCGCACTGTCAGAGTATTGAGGAACAAAGAGATCGGCATCGTTAAAGTCCTTTGGAGGAACCATTTGATCGAGGAGGCTACGTGGGAACCAGAGACTGAGATGAGAGAGAGGTATCCTGAGTTGTTCGTGCCGTGACGTCAATTTCGAGGACGAAATTCCTCTAAGGAGGGGAGATTGTAATAGCCGAGCCCGGTGTACGGTACGGTTTAAGCTTTATTGTGTTAATTGGGTTTATGATTAGTCGTTTATAGTTGTGTTTTGGGCTATAGTATTATTGGTTATTATTTATTTGAGGTATTAGTTGGTGTTGATTGTTCGTTTCAGCGTTTCGGATCGATTTTAGTTGAGTTTGTACTGTTCATTGCCGTGAGTAGAGTGCACCCGCGCTCTTAGATGAGTGCCCCCGCGGTGTACTATTCATGATTTTGGTTTTGGAGGGCCGTGGCATCACCGCACCCGCGGCAGTGCAAGGACCGCACCCGCGGTGAGACCGCACCCGCGGTAATTGTAGCACCGCACCCGCGGTGATCGTGCATGAGAATTATTTTGGTATGCCGAGAGCACGGCGCACCCGCGGTGCTTGTGTTGGCGCACCCGCGGTGTAAGTATGGGCGAGTTATTTAGTACCTTTTTGATTGAGTTGACTTCATTCCATACCTTATCCTATCTACTTTTCGAGATTTTCTCTCCATTGACAAGGGTTTTCATCCATTTCTTTTGCTTCCTATCTTCGATTCTTGGCTTTGTTTGGATTTCCGACTTGAGATCATCGTTCTCCGTGGTATAAGGAAGCTTAGGTAAGTTTTTGGTGCGATTCTAACGAGGTTTTGAGTTAAGGGTTATTTTGGATTTGATGTTTGAGTTGTTTAATGGATTATTTGGCTTGTACTTGTGGATCTAGAGTTGTTATTGGTGTTATTTATGGATTATTGTTGTAGGTGGTGTACCAAGAGCTTATTTGAGGTGTTCTATTGGTAGTAAGTGGAATTTCATCCCTTGTGCTCACATGATATTATATGTATTGTGTTTTAAAGGTTTCAAAGTGTTATTCCCTTCCATTGATCCATTGTTATGTATCGATTTCATTGATTATCTATTGGAGGCATTGATGTCTCACCATTGTTATAAAGAGAATACAAGAAATATTATGAGATTGCGAAACGACGGCCTTAAATGTTATTGAGAATTCAAATGTTTTTATTGGATTGATTTAATCATAGTCAGAGCATTGCATGCAATTAGATGATCATCGACCATAGGCTTTTATCCCCTCACAGTTATCGATTTATATCGATGGGATATTGGCAACCACAGTTACAGATACTATTGATATCAATCCAACCATAGAAAAGAGAATACCATCGTATTGCTATCTATTGCCATTGCTATTGCTACAGTTATTGCTACGTTATTCATGTTTCAGAGTCGATGGTATTTATGATTTAAAAGCCATGTTTTACAGTGTATACTATGTATCATTGCTATGTAAGAGTTCCACTTGCTGAGATTTATTCTCATTTCAGTTATTTTCATGTGATGCAGATAAGAGCGACGGACCGGGACGTTGACTGTGGATGGGGGTCATATGCATACGAAGATTGGAAGGATGATTATTTTGTACCATTTTGTAACATGATCACACTAATGATATTTTGTATTTTGTTATGTCATTGGAATGATCATGTTGTTATTTTGTAAACACTTTTATAAAATGTATTTTGAAACTCCTTCCATATTTTAAAGAAAAATTTATTTCCGCTGTGCATTTTATTTAAAGAGGTCAGGGGTGTCACACCGAAGTCTAGGAATAAGACGTACAGCACCTCGATTGGTAGGGTAGGTGACAGCCAGTGACGTCTTATTCACCCCGGGATCCCTAGAGTTATAGATCGAGTCAAGTCTAGACATGATTTGATTAGGACTTCATGCTTATATGGATGTGGCTCCTAGATCATGGGACCCATCGTTATTGCTTTCAGTTGTGCTAGCATGTTGTTATGATTTAGATTGTTTATATGCATGTTTATCTGATTTGAGTTGCATGCTTAAGTTCATAGATTATGAAATATTATATGGTGTTTATACATGACGGCATGTTTTATGAATTAGTTTGTTTATATACATGCTTACCATGTTTTATACTGGGATTTATTCTCACCGGAGTTATCCGGCTGTTGTCTTGTTTTGTATGTGTGCATGACAACAGGTGGGGCTGAATCAGGGTCGAGAAGATGACGAGAGAAGACGAGTTTAGCGTGGTGATTCCGGACTTACAGTAGATTGGATTTTACTACTAGAACTTTAGTAGTGAACCTTAGATTAGAAGGTTGTACATTATTGTATGTTAATACTGGATTTGTAATTTTATATACAGACATGTATAGTCTTTAGAGTCCATTACCTTTCGCAGTTATAATTTAAAAAGAAAAATTTTTAGACCCTGTTTTATCTTAATTGATAATTAAATCCCAAAGATGATTAAGCAGAAAGATCAGCGTCCAGGTCCCCACAACAGGTGGTATCAGAGCTGATAGTTCCTTTAGACTTAGATTATCCTAGTCGATAGATTCTTTAGATGATATAGTCAGAGCTGATAGATCTTTCAGACTGAGATAGAAGAGAATGAGCGGGGTAGATTGAATTTTCTTTCCTTGCATGTGATTGCTAGCATGAGATTTATTTCAATGTTGACTTACATTGTGTGTGCTAGCATGATTTATTGCTTTCCCTATTACATGTTGTTGTATCTAAGTTTATTGCAGCCTGTAATTGTTAAGCCTGAATCAGAACCGAGTCTGGATCAGAGGTATATGATCAGAGGAGGGCTGAGACAGATGGTATAGATTGTGTACTAATCTGTTTGATATTCAGATATACCGCCCTCGGAGATTTCCAGAAAGGGGTAGCACTTCGTCTGAACAGATGGATGTATCAGAAGCTCAGCTAGAAGAAAGATGAAAGAGTTTGAGTATTACAAGCCGACGATTCTGAGTGTTCAGAGTATGATTGTATTGGCACCGATTATGGTTTCAGTATTATATTTTTGTGTTCAGATTGACGGGTTATTCAGACTGTAATATTATACCGTCGAAACATGTTGAGTTAGATTGATCAGATTCAGATATGATTTTGATTAGATTTTGATATTATTGGTATGAATCAGATAGTATCTTGTTCAGATATTGATCAGATTGTACACTGATTTGAGTATTGATCAGAACAGTTGTGTATTGAGTTATTTACTGATAAAGCGTATTCGATATTGTCTTTTCAGATTGATATGGACAAAGTTGATACAGATCATCATCTTCGTCAGATCGGGACGACAAAGGTATAATTCATGTGATATTCGGAGAGAAACAACTCAATCGAGATCATCCTTGAGTTGCCCAATAAATCACATACTATATTCTTGTTTATGTTTTATCTAATTATGCTTTGTTTACAGTCATGTTGGATACAGATCAGGCCGAAGTCTAGGAATAAGCGTACACGCCCTCGATTGGTAGGGTAGGTGACAGCCAGTGACGTCTTATTCACCCCGGGATCCCTAGAGTTAAGATCGAGTCAGTCTAGACATGATTTGATTAGGACTTCATGCTTATATGGATTGTGCTCCTAGATCATGGGACCCATCGTTATTGCTTTCAGTTTTGCTAGCATGTTGTTATGATTTAGATTGTTTATATGCATGTTTATCTGATTTGAGTTGCATGCTTAAGTTCATAGATTATGAATATTATATGGTGTTTTACATGACGGCATGTTTTATGAATTAGTTTGTTTATATACATGCTTACCATGTTTTATACTGGGATTTATTCTCACCGGAGTTATCCGGCTGTTGTCTTGTTTTGTATGTGTGCATGACAACAGGTGGGGCTGAATCAGGGTCGAGAAGATGACGAGAGAAGACGAGTTTGCGTGGTGATTCCGGACTTACAGTAGATTGGATTTTACTACTAGAACTTTAGTAGTGAACCTTAGATTGAAGGTTGTACATTATTGTATGTTATACTGGATTTGTAATTTTATATACAGACATGTATAGTCTTTAGAGTCCATTACCTTTCGCAGTTATAATTTAAAGAAAAAATTTTTAGACCCTGTTTTATCTTAATTGATAATTAAATCCCAAAGATGATTAAGCAGAAAGATCAGCGTCCAGGTCCCCACAATTCAGCCTGACGAAGCCGAGCTAGATCAGACTCTGGCTATGTTGAAAGACCGATACAGATTCTTGATCGAAAAAAGAAACAGCTTAGAACCAAGACCATTCCGCTTGTAAGGTTCAATGGGTCGTCACGGCATCGAGGAAGCAACTTGGGAGACAGAATCTGAGATGAGACAGAAACATCCAGAGCTTATGTTATGTTAGTCTTCCTTTATTTTGATTATACTGTGTTGTGTATACTTACATGATTACTGATTTATGAGTTCGAGGACGAACTCCTCTTTAAGAGGGGGAGAAATGTAAGGCTCGAGAATTTCAACTGCATTGATGTTAAACTTGTAAAGGTAAGAATGCATGACATTTAAATCAGAATTGTGAAGCTAGGCCGAAGCCACACCGCACCCGCGGTACAGGAAGGACCGCACCCGCGGTGCATTGAGAGGAAATTAGTGGATTTGTGCGAAGCAAGACCGCACCCACGGTGCAAGCAAGACCGCAACCGCGGTGGTGAGACCGCACCCGCGGTCATGCAGGACCGCACCCGCGGTCTAAGTGCTACACTTTTAGATGAACTCGCCGTGAGCACAGCGCACCCGCGCTCTTGAGCCACCGCACCCGCGTGTGCGATGCGAAAATGCCACCTTTTTTTCTTGGCTTGACACATGGCATGTATATATATATGTGAAGCTGCTGAATCTTCATTTTCATTCAGGAAAGAGAGAACCGAGAGTGAGCTTGCTTCTTCTTTTAAAGCTTCTTTATACTAGAATTGAGATTATGCAACAACGAGCCATCCGATTTTAATTTCGAGTCCGGATTGTGATCCTTACACAAGAGCTAGCTAGGATGTAAGTTTTCTTATATTTCAGCATGTTTCAGATTTCTGTTGAGGGAAATTCAGATTTGATTTAGAATATGTTTCTTGATATACTGAGCATGATATATTCGTTACCGGATCGAAATTTGGAGACCGTATGCTATTGTTCGATTTTCCAGCATGTAATGTATAGAGATTTTGCAGATTTCAATATAGTTATTATGTTGGATGAGATTATGACTGATTATGTTGATTGTGATATTTTTGTGTAGATTGGTTGATCGGTACCAAGAATATGTCGTTATGCCGTCAAATTCGTACCAAGACTGATTATTGATTGGTACAAGAGTTGATATGAGTTGCTTTGAGATGCATATTGATAGAATATGTCTATCATTGCCATTTCAGATTTGTATTGGCTATTGCGAACTCGGACTTCGACTACGACACCGATTGTTCGACAAGAAAGGTATAATTCATGTGGTCACGAGATTGCACAACTCGATTCAGATTTGATACGAGGTTTCCCTAAATCACTACTAGATTGTTGTTACATTGATTATGTAATGTCTTGTTTATTGATTATGTTCGAGTCCTGAGATAGGAGATTTGGCAGATTGGCCAAAACTAGACGTTTCGGTGTATCGACGCATAGGAACAGATTTGCTCTATGTGTAGACCCTCGATACAGAGTTGACCGAAGTCTAGGAATAAACGTACCGTCGCCCCGAGGGGTTGGGTAGGTGACAGACCGTCTTATTCACACCGGGATCCCTAGAGTAGAACTGAATCGAGTCAAGATTAGAGGTTGAATACAGACTTGTATTCCTTTCATGTTGTAGATTTTACATTCATGTTACTTGATATATGCTATGCTTTTGTACATGATTATTACATTGCATGCATCCATGTTTTATACTGGATATGTTCTCACCGGAGTTATCCGGTTGTTGTCGTCTTCTGTATGTGTGCATGACAATGGTGGGGCAGGATCTGGGTCTCGAGCTAGATGAGAGTTTATGATAGCGTGGAGATCTCGGGTGTTTGATGTTTCTATGTTTCCTACTAGACTTGTATCACTTATGTTTGTATTGTGTTGGTATTTGAACACTAGTGTATGCTTGTCGAAACAGACTTGTATGTACCTGATGTTGTTTTATTATTATAAAAATATGTCATGTTTTGATTACACATTTGAGTTATGTTAAAAGCAAAATTTTGACCCACATTTTCGAGCAAAGATCCAATAAATCCCAAAAGAATTGAGTTAGAGCCGGGGTCCCCATAGCATGTCTAGGATATTGATTCTGGTCCGATTTTAAATTCTTGAGTTACTTTTGGAAATTTTGTGGGCTGAACTTGGCACAAAATTGTTGTTTTCTACTACTTGTCATCCTCAACGGACGGACAAACTGAAGTTGTCAATAGACTTTGGGAACATTTTTGCGTGCTATTCTTAAAAGGAACTTGGATTGACATTTCTATGGACTTTGTTTGGGGTAGCCTAGGCCTAAGAAGAGGAGGGATTCTATTTTTGTTGTTGTGGATAGATTTTTCTAGATGAGACATTTTATAGCTTGTCATAAAAACCAATGATGCTTCAAACCTTGCGGATTTGTTCTTTAGAAGTCGCTAGGTTGCATGGCATGCCTAGGACTATTGTTTCTCGTCGCCATTTAAATTTTTGAGTCTTTTGGAATAATTATGGGCTAAACTTGGCACAAAATTGTGTTTTCTACTACTTTTCATCCTCAAACGAATTGACAAACTGTAGTTGTCAATGGAACTTTGGGAACACCTTTGCGTGCTATTCTTAAAAGAACTTGGATTGTTTCTATGGACTTTATTTTGGGGTTGCCTAGGACTAAGAAGGGAGGAATTCTATTTTCGTTGTTGTGGATAGTTCTCAAAGATAGCACATTTATAGCTTGTCATAAAATCGATGATGCTCAAACATTGCGGATTTGTTCTTTAGAGAAGTCGCTAGGTTGCATGGCATGCCTGGACTATTGTTTCTCGTCGCAATGTTAAATTTTTGAGTTACTTTTGGAAAACTTTATGGGCTAAACTTGACACAAATTGTTGTTTTCTACTACTTGTCATCCTCAAACGGATGGACAAACTGAAGTTGTCAATATAACTTTGGGAACACTTTTGCGTGCTATTCTTAAAAGAATTTGGATTGACCTTTCTATGGACTTTATTTTGGGGTTGTTGTGGATAGATTCTCTAGGGCACATTTTATAGCTTGTCATAAAACCGATGATGCTTCAACATTGCGGATTTGTTCTTTAGAGAAGTCGCTAGGTTGCTTGGCATGCCTGGACTATTGTTTCTGGTCGCGATGTTAAATTCTTGGTTATTTTTGGAAGACTTTATGGGCTGAAGTTGGCACAAATTGTTGTTTTCTACTATGTCATCCTCAAACTGATGGACAAATTGAAGTTGTCATAGAACTTTGGGAACACCTTTGAGTGCTATTCTTAAAAAGAACTTGGATTGCATTTCTATGGACTTTATTTTGGGGTTGCTGGACTAAGAAGGGGAGGGATTCTATTTTTGTTGTTGTGGATAGATTCTCTAAGATGGCACATTTTATAGCATGTCATAAAACCGATGTTGCTTCAAACATTGCGGTTTTTCTTTAGAGAAGTCGCTAGGTTGCTTGGCATGCCTAGGACTATTGTTTCTTGCGCGATGTTAAATTCTGAGTTACTTTTGGAAGACTTTATGGGCTGAACTTGGCACAAATTGTTGTTTTCTACTACTTTTCATCCTCAAACTGATGGACAAACTGAAGTTGTCAATATAACTTTGGGAACACTTTTGCGTGCTATTCTTAAAAGAACTTGTATTGACATTTCTATGGACTTATTTTGGGTTGTTGTGGATAGATTCTCTAAGATGGCACATTTTATAGCTTGTCATAAAACCGATGATGCTTCAAACATTGCGGATTTGTTCTTTAGAGAAGTCGCTAGGTTGCATGGCATGCCAAGGACTATTGTTTCTCGTCGCCATGTTAAATTTTTGAGTTACTTTTGGAATAATTTATGGGCAAACTTGACACAAAATTGTTGTTTTCTACTACTTGTCATCCTCAAACGGATGGACAAACTGAAGTTGTCAATAAACTTTGGGTCACTTTTGCGTGCTCTTCTTAAAAAGAACTTGGATTGACCTTTCTATGGACTTTAGTTTGGGGTTGCCTGCCTAAGCAGAGGAGGGATTCTTTTTTGTAGTTGTGGATAGAATCTCTAAGATGGCACATTTTATAGTCTGTCATGAAACCGTGAGCTCAAAAGGGGATTTTGTCAGAGGTTGTGGCATGGCATGCTTAGGACTATTGTTCTTCGTCGCAATGTTAAATTTTTGAGTTACTTTTGGAATATTTATGGGCTAAACTTGGCACAAAATTGTTGTTTTCTACTACTTGTCATCCTCAAACTGATGGACAAACTGAGTTGTCAATAGAACTTTGGGAACACCTTTGCGTGCTATTCTTAAAAAGAACTTGGATTGAAATTCTGTGGACTTTATTTTGGGGTTGCCTGGACTAAGAAGGGGAGGGATTCTATTTTTGTTGTTGTTGCATAGATTCTCTAAGATGGCACATTTTATAGCTTGTCATAAAACCGATTATGCTTCAAACATTGCGGATTTTTTCTTTAGTGAAGTCGCTAGGTTGCTTGGCATGCCTGGACTATTGTTTCTGGTCGCGATGTTAAATTCTTGAGTTACTTTTGGAAGACTTTATGGGCTGAACTTGGCACAAAATTGTTGTTTTCTACTACTTGTCATCCTCAAACTGATGGACAAACTGAAGTTGTCAATAGAATTTTGAGAACACCTTTGGTGCTATTCTAAAAAGAACTTGGATTGACATTTCTGTGGACTTTATTTTTGGGGTTGCCTAGGACTAAGAAGGGAGGGATTCTATTTTGTTGTTGTGGATAGATTCTCTAAGATGGCCATTTTATAGCTTGTCATAAAACCGATGTTGCTTCCAATATTGCGGATTTTTCTTTAGAGAAGTCGCATAGGTTGCTTGGCATGCCTAGGACTATTGTTTCTGGTCGCGATGTTAAATTCTTGAGTTACTTTTGGAAGACTTTATGGGCTGAACTTGGCATAAATTGGTTTTCTACTACTTGTCATCCTCAAATTGATGGACAAACTGAAGTTGTCAATAGAACTTTGGGAACACCTTTGCGTGCTATCTTTAAAAAGAACTTGGATTGACAATTCTATGGACTTTATTTGGGGTTGCCTAGGACTAAGAAGGGGATGTATTCTTTTTTGTTGTTGTGGATAGATTCCTAGATGGCACATTTATAGCTTGTCATAAAACCGATGATGCTTCAAACATAGCGGATTTGTTCTTTAGAGAAGTCGCTAGGTTGCTTGGCATGCCTGGACTATTGTTTCTGGTCGCGATGTTAAATTCTTGAGTTACTTTTGGAAGACTTTATGGGCTGAACTTGGACAAAATGTTTTTTTCTCTACTTGTCATCCTCAAACGGATGGACAAACTGAAGTTGTCAATATAACTTTGGAACACTTTTGCGTGCTATTCTTAAAAAGAACTTGGATTGACATTTCTATGGACTTTATTTGGGGTTGTTGTGGATAATTCTCTAAGATGGCACATTTTATAGCTTGTCATAAAACCGATGATGCTTCAAACATTGCGGATTTGTTCTTTAGAGAGTCGCAAGGTTGCATGGCATGCCTAGGACTATTGTTTCTCGTCGCAATGTTAATTTTGAGTTACTTTTGAATAATTTATGGGCTAAACTTGCACAAAATTGTTGTTTTCTACTACTTGTCATCCTCAAGCGTGGACAAACTGAAGTGTCAATATAACTTTGGGAACACTTTTGCGTGCTATTCTTAAAAGAACTTGGTTGACATTTCTATGGACTTTATTTTGGGGTTGTTGTGGTAGATTCTCTAAGATGACACATTTTATAGCTTGTCCTAAAACCGATGATGCTTCAAACATTGCGGATTTGTTCTTTAGAGAAGTCGCTAGGTTGCTTGGCATGCCTAGGACTATTGTTTCTGGTCGCGATGTTAAATTCTTGAGATACTTTTGGAAGACTTTATGGGCTGAACTTGGCACAAAATTGTTGTTTTCTACTACTTGTCATCCTCAAACTGAAGTTGTCAATAGAACTTTGGGAACACCTTTGCAAGCTATTCTTAAAAAGAACTTGATTGACATTTTATGGAATTTTTTGGGGTTGTCTGGACTAAGAAGGGGAGAGATTCTATTTTTGTTGTTGTGGATAGATTGTAATGCCCGAGAATTATCGAATTGATAAACCAAGATTATTAATCTTCGTTAACGTGAGACTCGGAAGTATGAGAATGCATGACATGCATTGAGGGAGAAAGAACAAGATTATAAGGGGTAGCAAAGATCAAAAAAAAAAAAATAGAAATTTAGAAGTTTGCAAGACCGCACACGCAGTGCCAGTACGACCGCACCCGCGGTGCATGTGAGAAAATGAAGTGCCATTTCCGAGCACCACCGCACCCGCGGTGTTAGATGCAGCGCACCCGCGCTAAGAACACTGCACCTGCGGTGCAACCAAGACCGCCACCCGCGGTCGATGCTCTTGATTTTGGATAGTGCTGCCGAGAGCATGGCGCACCCGCGCTCATTGAGTTACCGCACCCGCGGTCTTACGTGCAACAAGAAAAGCTATGCCACATTTTATATGGTTGCATGCAGTATATTATGAGAGTTACACGTGTTTTCTCTCAGAATTCATCAAAGGGTCGAAGCTTTTGGAGAGAAAATCCTTACGCCTTTTAGATTCGAGATTTCGAAGAATCCGTGCATCAGAATTCGAATCCGTACGCAGTATCGTGTTCCTCTCGACACGAGCTACCAAAGGACGTAAGTTTTATTACTTTTGGAGATGTTTTGGAATATGATGTTGCTAGAATTGCCTGTGATTCAAATATGATGTTCTGCTACCGTAGACATTATAGAATTGAAGTCAGATTTCAGATAGACTATTTCTGTGATGGTTATGAATTGTGAAGTATTGACTGAGATTTTGATTCAGAATTGTGTATTACTGATTTTGAATTATACGATATTCAGATTATGAGTTCTGTTATTATTTATGTGATGTTCGATTGACGGGGTTATTCAGATTGTATTTTTATGCCGTCGAAACATCAGTTGATTTAGACTAATCAAATTCAGATATGATTCAGATTGTATTGTGATATCGATGACATGAATTGAATTGTATCTGTTTCAGATTATGATCAGTTAGGTCCTGAGTTTAGTATTGATCAGAACAGATGTTGTATTGAGTTATGTACTGATACGTTGTATTCGATATTGTCATTTCCGAATTTGAGATGGACAGAGTTGAATACAGGTCATCGTCTTCGTCCGACAGGGACGACAAAGGTATATTCATTGCTTTCGGGAAATATAACTCAATCAGATCTCATTTGGTTTCCCAATAAAATCACATACTTGATTATTGTTTATCTTCTGAATGATTATGATTGTTTATAGACTTTATATTCAAATCTGTTGAAATGAACATGCTTTGTTTACAGATTGTTAGACATTGCATTTGAGATAAGAAAGTTTGACAGACAGTCAGACTTCTGACGTTCGCGTGTATCGTTACATAGGAGCAGATACCCTCCTATTGTAGATTTTCGATACAGTACAGCTATGCATTGTATACAGAAATGGGTCAGGTATGAATCCGGTATGCAGTTATTGATACAGTGTTTATTCAGAATATACAGTATCTGAAGATCGATTGATTTAGACAGTTAAGACAGAAAGATCAAGAATTCCAGAAATGTCAGAAATTTATTATCTGCAGATTATCTTATTCTGATTATTTATTCTCTCATTGAGATATATATCTGTTGAGTATTGTTATTGTTCTACATCAGTATTTGTGCGATATCTTATATTGTTGGGAGCATATGTTATTTGCAGATAAGATATAGCAGTTGATCTGGGCAGTATGAGGAGTGGTCAGATAGCCAGAATTTACAGTTGCCTGATTTTGTTATTTTATGAGTTTTCGTAAACTCACTAGATCTGTATAGGGTCTTTCTATTCTGAACCTGATGTGATATTACTGGTAGTGTGAATCAGTGTTTGATACAGATTAGTGTAAACAGTCAGACATGTGATCAGAATGTTCAGAATTCGTTTGTAATAATTAGAACAGAGCATCAGTCAGAATAATAGATATTTGATTTTGTGTTATATGTGACTGATTTTGTTATAATATCAGAATGTTTCAAAATTGGTTACAGACTTTGATATTGTTAGTCAGAGCCGAATACCAGGTAGGTATTTCTTCTTTAATCCATGATTATTCACTGATTTGTTTATACAGCATAGTTCGAATCTGAACTCACAGATAGTGTTAGAACCGCATAGTAGTGAATTCAGTTGCCATTCAGATGATTGTGAATGTATGATATTCGAACAGACAGTCGTGATATAAACAGATTAGATCGGTTATAACAGAATGGGTACAGAAATGTTGGCAGAAATTGTACTGACAAGTCTGAATTGCTAACAGAAGAAGACCAAGAGATAGAAATCAGAAGATTATTACAGAATTTGTATGGTTCTGAATAGAAATGGGAGTACATTTCTATGGCTTTCGTAATGAAATTACCCCCATTTTCTTTAGATTATGATATGATATGATTATGATTGACAGATTACTCAATCTACATCTATCAGTTTGTACCAGATTACGTACAAACAGAACTAGATGACATAGATCGATGTCAAAGAAATAATCAGATAGATTAGAATATTGAATAAGATGATATCAGATTGTGATTTTGATGGAGTTGTACTTGTAATAGACTTTATCATAAGCTCTCTTGTGTAGATTTATTACAGATTGACAGATAGTCAGGGGGTAATAATCGAATATTGGAAGATTTTGGTAGAGTTTTAGAGTGCTAGATGTTAGCACTAATTGATATGATTCAGTATTACTGTGTGACTAAAGCTATCAGCTTATCAGAGGGGTAATGAGATAGTTATAGACAAAACAGTATACAGTGAATACTACAGATTTCTTTTGAAGAAAATTCGAAGAAAGATAAAGATAGTTCAGAATGAACAGATGTCATAAACCAACATTGGATGATGATGATTGGTATTTGGGGTCGAAGATTGTATATGTCTTTGTTTGAAATAAACAGAGGTGATAACAGCTGAAGATACGGATATGTGATAAGCTGTAGATTGGTTTATACAGATGTTGTATAACCAATATTGCAAGATTGATTCTGTCAGAGTTACTTTAAGAAGTAGTATGATAGCATACTTTATGAAGTCTTATTCCAGATTTGAAATAAGAAGTTGATACAAGAAAGAGATTTCAGAATGGATTCACTGAGATGAGTTTAGAGGTATTATGATGTTATACTTCATGAATTCGTATTCCAGATGGGGATTAGGCATTTGAGTTTTGATTTAAACTCTAGTATACATTTCTGCTCGTACATCTGAATTTATTTCTTATGAGTTCAGGGACGAACTCAGATCTAAGAGGGGGAGAAATGTAAAGCCCAGAAATTATGAGAAATGATAAGACAAGATTATAAAGTGTTGCCAGGATGGAAAATAAGATATTCTTGGAAATGCAGCACCGCACTCGCGGTGCCAGGCATCACCGCACCTGCGGTAAATGGACAGTAAGTTGACAAGAAAATCCCGTAGCCACACCGCACCCGCGGTATTAGACGGAGCGCACCCGCGCTGATGACACCGCACCCGCGGTCGTGTAAGCAGCGCACCCGCGGTCAAGCTTCGGGAAATCTAGATAGAATCGTCGAGACTGAAGCGCACCCGCGGTGCATATGTTACCGCACCCGCGGTGCGACGTGCACCATGAAAAATGAGGCCACGCTTTATGAATTGCATGCAGTATATATAGAAGCTATTGACACGGGTGTTCTTCAGAAAATTCAGAAAGAGGCGAAAACTTTTCAAGGAAATCCTTACGCCTTTTTGATTTGCGATTGTGGAAGATCCGTCTATCAGAATTCGAATCCGAAAGTAGTATCGTTCCCCTCGTGACATGAGCTATACAAGGACGTAAGTTTTGTTACGTTTTGAGATGTTTTGAAAATATGATGTTGCTAGAATTGCATGTGATTCAGATATGGTGTTTCTACTACCGTAGATATCGTACAATTGAAGTCAGATTAAAGAACAGACTGTGTCTGTAATTATTATGATTTTTGAAAGATAGTGACTGAGATTCTATATTAGGATTGTGTTAGTATTCAGAGTATGATTGTATTGGCACCGATTATGAGTTTCAGTATTATATTTGTGATGTTCAGATTGACGGGGTTATTCAGACTGTAATATTATACCGTCGAAACATCAGTTGAGTTAGATTGATCAGATTCAGATATGATTTTGATTAGATTTTGATATTATTGGTATGAATCAGATAGTATCTTGTTCAGATATTGATCAGATTGTACACTGATTTGAGTATTGATCAGAACAGATTGTGTATTGAGTTATTTACTGATACAGCGTATTCGATATTGTCTTTTCAGATTGATATGGACAAAGTTGAATACAGATCATCATCTTCGTCAGATCGGGACGACAAAGGTATAATTCATGTGATATTCGGGAAGAAACAACTCAATCGAGATCATCCTTGAGTTGCCCAATAAATCACATACTATATTCTTGTTTATGTTTTATCTAATTATGCTTTGTTTACAGATCATGTTGGATACAGATCAGGCCGAAGTCTAGGAATAAGACGTACAGCACCTCGATTGGTAGGGTAGGTGACAGCCAGTGACGTCTTATTCACCCCGGGATCCCTAGAGTTATAGATCGAGTCAAGTCTAGACATGATTTGATTAGGACTTCATGCTTATATGGATGTGGCTCCTAGATCATGGGACCCATCGTTATTGCTTTCAGTTGTGCTAGCATGTTGTTATGATTTAGATTGTTTATATGCATGTTTATCTGATTTGAGTTGCATGCTTAAGTTCATAGATTATGAAATATTATATGGTGTTTATACATGACGGCATGTTTTATGAATTAGTTTGTTTATATACATGCTTACCATGTTTTATACTGGGATTTATTCTCACCGGAGTTATCCGGCTGTTGTCTTGTTTTGTATGTGTGCATGACAACAGGTGGGGCTGAATCAGGGTCGAGAAGATGACGAGAGAAGACGAGTTTAGCGTGGTGATTCCGGACTTACAGTAGATTGGATTTTACTACTAGAACTTTAGTAGTGAACCTTAGATTAGAAGGTTGTACATTATTGTATGTTAATACTGGATTTGTAATTTTATATACAGACATGTATAGTCTTTAGAGTCCATTACCTTTCGCAGTTATAATTTAAAAAGAAAAATTTTTAGACCCTGTTTTATCTTAATTGATAATTAAATCCCAAAGATGATTAAGCAGAAAGATCAGCGTCCAGGTCCCCACAATTCAGCCTGACGAAGCCGAGCTAGATCAGACTCTGAGCTATGTTGAAAGACCGATACAGATTCTTGATCGAAAAAAGAAACAGCTTAGAACCAAGACCATTCCGCTTGTAAAGGTTCAATGGAGTCGTCACGGCATCGAGGAAGCAACTTGGGAGACAGAATCTGAGATGAGACAGAAACATCCAGAGCTATTAATGTGATGTTAGTCTTCCTTTTAATTTTGATTATACTGTGTTGTGTATACTTACATGATTACTGATTTATGAGTTCGAGGACGAACTCCTCTTTAAGAGGGGGAGAAATGTAAGGCTCGAGAATTATCAACTGGCATTGATGTTAAACTTGTAAAGGTAAGAATGCATGACATTTAAATCAGAATTGTGAAGCTAGGCCGAAGCCACACCGCACCCGCGGTACAGGAAGGACCGCACCCGCGGTGCATTGAGAGGAAATTAGTGGATTTGTGCGAAGCAAGACCGCACCCACGGTGCAAGCAAGACCGCAACCGCGGTGGTGAGACCGCACCCGCGGTCATGCAGGGACCGCACCCGCGGTCTAAGTGCTACACTTTTAGATGAACTCGCCGTGAGCACAGCGCACCCGCGCTCTTGAGCCACCGCACCCGCGGTGCTGCATGCGAAAATGCCACCTTTGTTTCTTGGCTTGACACATGGCATGTATATATATATGTGAAGCTGCTGAATCTTCATTTTCATTCAGGAAAGAGAGAACCGAGAGTGAGCCTTGCTTCTTCTTTTAAAGCTTCTTTATACTAGAATTGAGATTATGCAACAACGAGCCATCCGATTTTAATTTCGAGTCCGGATTTGTGATCCTTACAACAAGAGCTAGCTAAGGATGTAAGTTTTCTTATATTTCAGCATGTTTCAGATATTCATGTTGAGGGAAATTCAGATTTGATTTAGAATATGTGTTCTTGATATACTGAGCATGATATATTCGTTACCGGATCGAAATTTGGAGACCGTATGCTATTGTTCGATTTTCCAGCATGTAATGTATAGAGATTTTGCAGATTTCAATATAGTTATTATGTTGGATGAGATTATGACTGATTATGATTGATTGTGATATTTTTGTGTTGAGATTGAGTTGATCGGTACCAAGAAATATGTCGTTATGCCGTCAAATTCGTACCAAGACTGATTATTGATTGGTACAAGAGTTGATATGAGTTGCTTTGAGATGCATATTGATAGAATATGTCTATACATTGCCATTTCAGATTTGTATTGGCTATTGCGAACTCGAGACTTCGACTACGACACCGATTGTTCGACAAGAAAGGTATAATTCATGTGGTCACGAGATTGCACAACTCGATTCAGATTTGATACGAGTTTCCCTAAATCACATACTAGATTGTTGTTACATTGATTATGTAATGTCTTGTTTATTGATTTATGTTCGAGTCCTGAGATAGGAGATATTGGCAGATTGGCCAAAACTAGACGTTTCGGTGTATCGACGCATAGGAACAGATTTGCTCTATGTGTAGACCCTCGATACAGAGTTGACCGAAGTCTAGGAATAAGACGTACCGTCGCCCCGAGGGGTTGGGTAGGTGACAGACCGTCTTATTCACACCGGGATCCCTAGAGTAGAACTGAATCGAGTCAAGAATTAGAGGTTGAATACAGACTTGTATTCCTTTACATGTTGTAGATTTTACATTCATGTTACTTGATATATGCTATGCTTTTGTACATGATTATTACATTGCATGCATCCATGTTTTATACTGGGATATGTTCTCACCGGAGTTATCCGGTTGTTGTCGTGTCTGTATGTGTGCATGACAATAGGTGGGGCAGGATCTGGGTCTCGAGCTAGATGAGAGATTTATGATAGCGTGGAGATCTCGGGTGTTGATGATTTCTAGTGTTTCCTACTAGACTTGTATCACTTATGTTTGTAGTTGGTATTTGAACACTAGTGTATGCTTGTACGAAACAGACTTGTATGTACCTGATGTTGTTTTATTATTATAAAAATATGTCATGTTTTGATTACACATTTGAGTTAATGTTAAAAGCAAAATTTTGACCCACATTTTCGAGCAAAGATCCAATAAATCCCAAAAAGAATTGAGTTAGAGCCGGGGTCCCCATAGCATGTCTAGGAATATTGATTCTGGTCGCGATGTTAAATTCTTGAGTTACTTTTGGAAATTTTGTGGGCTGAACTTGGCACAAAATTGTTGTTTTCTACTACTTGTCATCCTCAAACGGACGGACAAACTGAAGTTGTCAATAGAACTTTGGGAACATTTTTGCGTGCTATTCTTAAAAGGAACTTGGATTGACATTTCTATGGACTTTAGTTTGGGGTAGCCTAGGCCTAAGAAGAGGAGGGATTCTATTTTTGTTGTTGTGGATAGATTTTCTAAGATGAGACATTTTATAGCTTGTCATAAAAACCAATGATGCTTCAAACATTGCGGATTTGTTCTTTAGAGAAGTCGCTAGGTTGCATGGCATGCCTAGGACTATTGTTTCTCGTCGCAATGTTAAATTTTTGAGTTACTTTTGGAATAAATTATGGGCTAAACTTGGCACAAAATTGTTGTTTTCTACTACTTTTCATCCTCAAACGAATTGACAAACTGTAGTTGTCAATGGAACTTTGGGAACACCTTTGCGTGCTATTCTTAAAAGAACTTGGATTGTTTCTATGGACTTTATTTTGGGGTTGCCTAGGACTAAGAAGGGGAGGAATTCTATTTTCGTTGTTGTGGATAGATTCTCAAAGATAGCACATTTTATAGCTTGTCATAAAATCGATGATGCTTCAAACATTGCGGATTTGTTCTTTAGAGAAGTCGCTAGGTTGCATGGCATGCCTAGGACTATTGTTTCTCGTCGCAATGTTAAATTTTTGAGTTACTTTTGGAAAACTTTATGGGCTAAACTTGACACAAAATTGTTGTTTTCTACTACTTGTCATCCTCAAACGGATGGACAAACTGAAGTTGTCAATATAACTTTGGGAACACTTTTGCGTGCTATTCTTAAAAAGAATTTGGATTGACATTTCTATGGACTTTATTTTGGGGTTGTTGTGGATAGATTCTCTAAGATGGCACATTTTATAGCTTGTCATAAAACCGATGATGCTTCAAACATTGCGGATTTGTTCTTTAGAGAAGTCGCTAGGTTGCTTGGCATGCCTAGGACTATTGTTTCTGGTCGCGATGTTAAATTCTTGAGTTATTTTTGGAAGACTTTATGGGCTGAAGTTGGCACAAAATTGTTGTTTTCTACTACTTGTCATCCTCAAACTGATGGACAAATTGAAGTTGTCAATAGAACTTTGGGAACACCTTTGAGTGCTATTCTTAAAAAGAACTTGGATTGACATTTCTATGGACTTTATTTTGGGGTTGCCTAGGACTAAGAAGGGGAGGGATTCTATTTTTGTTGTTGTGGATAGATTCTCTAAGATGGCACATTTTATAGCTTGTCATAAAACCGATGTTGCTTCAAACATTGCGGATTTTTTCTTTAGAGAAGTCGCTAGGTTGCTTGGCATGCCTAGGACTATTGTTTCTGGTCGCGATGTTAAATTCTTGAGTTACTTTTGGAAGACTTTATGGGCTGAACTTGGCACAAAATTGTTGTTTTCTACTACTTTTCATCCTCAAACTGATGGACAAACTGAAGTTGTCAATATAACTTTGGGAACACTTTTGCGTGCTATTCTTAAAAAGAACTTGTATTGACATTTCTATGGACTTTATTTTGGGGTTGTTGTGGATAGATTCTCTAAGATGGCACATTTTATAGCTTGTCATAAAACCGATGATGCTTCAAACATTGCGGATTTGTTCTTTAGAGAAGTCGCTAGGTTGCATGGCATGCCAAGGACTATTGTTTCTCGTCGCAATGTTAAATTTTTGAGTTACTTTTGGAATAATTTATGGGCAAAACTTGACACAAAATTGTTGTTTTCTACTACTTGTCATCCTCAAACGGATGGACAAACTGAAGTTGTCAATAAAACTTTGGGTACACTTTTGCGTGCTCTTCTTAAAAAGAACTTGGATTGACATTTCTATGGACTTTAGTTTGGGGTTGCCTAGGCCTAAGCAGAGGAGGGATTCTATTTTTGTAGTTGTGGATAGAATCTCTAAGATGGCACATTTTATAGCTTGTCATGAAACCGATGATGCTTCAAACATTGGGGATTTGTTCTTTAGAGAAGACGCTAGGTTGCATGGCATGCTTAGGACTATTGTTTCTCGTCGCAATGTTAAATTTTTGAGTTACTTTTGGAATAATTTATGGGCTAAACTTGGCACAAAATTGTTGTTTTCTACTACTTGTCATCCTCAAACGGATGGACAAACTGAAGTTGTCAATAGAACTTTGGGAACACTTTTTCGTGCTATTCTTAAAAGGAACTTGGATTGACATTTCTATGGACTTTAGTTTGGGGTTGCCTAGGCCTAAGAAGAGGAGGGATTCTATTTTTGTTATTGTGGATAGATTTTCTAAGATAGCACATTTTATAGCTTGTCATAAAAGCAATGATGCTTCAAACATTGCGGATTTGTTCTTTAGAGAAGTCGTTAGGTTGCATGGCATGCCTAGGACTATTGATTCTGGTCGCGATGTTAAATTCTTAAGTTACTTTTGGAAGACTTTATGGGCTAAACTTGGCACAAAATTGTTGTTTTCTACTACTTGTCATCCTCAAACTGATGGACAAACTGAAGTTGTCAATAGAACTTTGGGAACACCTTTGCGTGCTATTCTTAAAAAGAACTTGGATTGAAAATTCTGTGGACTTTATTTTGGGGTTGCCTAGGACTAAGAAGGGGAGGGATTCTATTTTTGTTGTTGTGCATAGATTCTCTAAGATGGCACATTTTATAGCTTGTCATAAAACCGATTATGCTTCAAACATTGCGGATTTTTTCTTTAGTGAAGTCGCTAGGTTGCTTGGCATGCCTAGGACTATTGTTTCTGGTCGCGATGTTAAATTCTTGAGTTACTTTTGGAAGACTTTATGGGCTGAACTTGGCACAAAATTGTTGTTTTCTACTACTTGTCATCCTCAAACTGATGGACAAACTGAAGTTGTCAATAGAATTTTGGGAACACCTTTGCGTGCTATTCTTAAAAAGAACTTGGATTGACATTTCTGTGGACTTTATTTTGGGGTTGCCTAGGACTAAGAAGGGGAGGGATTCTATTTTTGTTGTTGTGGATAGATTCTCTAAGATGGCACATTTTATAGCTTGTCATAAAACCGATGTTGCTTCCAATATTGCGGATTTTTTCTTTAGAGAAGTCGCTAGGTTGCTTGGCATGCCTAGGACTATTGTTTCTGGTCGCGATGTTAAATTCTTGAGTTACTTTTGGAAGACTTTATGGGCTGAACTTGGCATAAAATTGTTGTTTTCTACTACTTGTCATCCTCAAATTGATGGACAAACTGAAGTTGTCAATAGAACTTTGGGAACACCTTTGCGTGCTATTCTTAAAAAGAACTTGGATTGACAATTCTATGGACTTTATTTTGGGGTTGCCTAGGACTAAGAAGGGGATGTATTCTATTTTTGTTGTTGTGGATAGATTCCCTAAGATGGCACATTTTATAGCTTGTCATAAAACCGATGATGCTTCAAACATAGCGGATTTGTTCTTTAGAGAAGTCGCTAGGTTGCTTGGCATGCCTAGGACTATTGTTTCTGGTCGCGATGTTAAATTCTTGAGTTACTTTTGGAAGACTTTATGGGCTGAACTTGGCACAAAATTGTTTTTTTCTACTACTTGTCATCCTCAAACGGATGGACAAACTGAAGTTGTCAATATAACTTTGGGAACACTTTTGCGTGCTATTCTTAAAAAGAACTTGGATTGACATTTCTATGGACTTTATTTTGGGGTTGTTGTGGATAGATTCTCTAAGATGGCACATTTTATAGCTTGTCATAAAACCGATGATGCTTCAAACATTGCGGATTTGTTCTTTAGAGAAGTCGCAAGGTTGCATGGCATGCCTAGGACTATTGTTTCTCGTCGCAATGTTAAATTTTTGAGTTACTTTTGGAATAATTTATGGGCTAAACTTGGCACAAAATTGTTGTTTTCTACTACTTGTCATCCTCAAACGGATGGACAAACTGAAGTTGTCAATATAACTTTGGGAACACTTTTGCGTGCTATTCTTAAAAAGAACTTGGATTGACATTTCTATGGACTTTATTTTGGGGTTGTTGTGGATAGATTCTCTAAGATGACACATTTTATAGCTTGTCATAAACCGATGATGCTTCAAACATTGCGGATTTGTTCTTTAGAGAAGTCGCTAGGTTGCTTGGCATGCCTAGGACTATTGTTTCTGGTCGCGATGTTAAATTCTTGAGATACTTTTGGAAGACTTTATGGGCTGAACTTGGCACAAAATTGTTGTTTTCTACTACTTGTCATCCTCAAACTGAAGTTGTCAATAGAACTTTGGGAACACCTTTGCAAGCTATTCTTAAAAAGAACTTGGATTGACATTTCTATGGAATTTATTTTGGGGTTGTCTAGGACTAAGAAGGGGAGAGATTCTATTTTTGTTGTTGTGGATAGATTGTAATGCCCGAGAATTATCGAATTGATAAACCAAGATTATTAATCTTCGTTAACGTGAGACTCGGAAGATATGAGAATGCATGACATGCATTGAGGGAAGAAAAGACAAGATTATAAGGGGTAGCAAAGATCAAAAAAAAAAAAATAGAAATTTAGAAGTTTGCAAGACCGCACACGCAGTGCCAGTACGACCGCACCCGCGGTGCATGTGAAGAAAATGAAGTGCCATTTCCGTAGCCACACCGCACCCGCGGTGTTAGATGCAGCGCACCCGCGCTAAGAACACTGCACCTGCGGTGCAACCAAGACCGCACCCGCGGTCGATGCTCTTGATTTTGGATAGTGCTGCCGAGAGCATGGCGCACCCGCGCTCATTGAGTTACCGCACCCGCGGTCTTACGTGCAACAAGAAAAGCTATGCCACATTTTATATGGTTGCATGCAGTATATATATGAGAGTTACACGTGTTTTCTCTCAGAATTCATCAAAGGGTCGAAGCTTTTGGAGAGAAAATCCTTACGCCTTTTAGATTCGAGATTTCGAAGAATCCGTGCATCAGAATTCGAATCCGTACGCAGTATCGTGTTCCTCTCGACACGAGCTACACAAGGACGTAAGTTTTATTACATTTGGAGATGTTTTGGAAATATGATGTTGCTAGAATTGCCTGTGATTCAAATATGATGTTTCTGCTACCGTAGACATTATAGAATTGAAGTCAGATTTCAGAATAGACTATTTCTGTGATGGTTATGAATTGTGAAAGATATTGACTGAGATTTTGATATCAGAATTGTGTATTACTGATTTTGAATATACCGATATTCAGATTATGAGTTCTGTTATTATTTATGTGATGTTCAGATTGACGGGGTTATTCAGATTGTATTGTTATGCCGTCGAAACATCAGTTGATTTAGACTAATCAAATTCAGATATGATTCAGATTGTATTGTGATATCGATGACATGAATTGAATTGTATCTTGTTCAGATATTGATCAGATTAGGTCCTGAGTTTAGTATTGATCAGAACAGATTGTGTATTGAGTTATGTACTGATACGTTGTATTCGATATTGTCATTTCAGATTTGAGATGGACAGAGTTGAATACAGGTCATCGTCTTCGTCAGACAGGGACGACAAAGGTATAATTCATGTGATTTCTGGGAAGATATAACTCAAATCAGATCTCATTTGAGTTTCCCAATAAAATCACATACTTGATTATTGTTTATCTTCTGAAATGATTATGATTGTTTATAGACTTTATATTCAAATCTGTTGAAATGAACATGCTTTGTTTACAGATTGTTAGACATTGCATTTGAGATAAGAAAGTTTGACAGACAGTCAGACTTCTAGACGTTCGGTGTATCGTTACATAGGAGCAGATACCCTCCTATTGTAGATTATTCGATACAGATATGACCGAAGTCTAGGAATAAGACGTACGTCGCCCCGATTGGGAGGGTAGGTGACAGACAGTGACGTCTTATTCACCCCGGGATCCCTAGAGTTATAGTTGAGTCGAGTCTAGACATGATTTGACCAGAATTGCATGTGTTTATAGATGTGGTTTCATAGACTATGAAACCCATGTTTATTGCTTTCAGTTATGATAGCATGTTATATGATTTGATTTAAATTGCATGTTTATCTAGATTGAATTGCATGCTTATTTGGATTTGATTTCATAGATTATGAAATCCAGTATCCTTGAATATGTTTATGATAGCATGTGTTACGATTTAGATTGTTTCTGTACATGCTTACCATGTTTTATACTGGGATTTATTCTCACCGGAGTTATCCGGCTGTTGTCTTGTTTTGTATGTGTGCATGACAACACGTGGGGCTGGATCAGGGTCAAGATGAGAAAGAGGCTGGACTAGATAGCGTGGTGATTCCGGACTTACTGTAGACTTGTTTTATTACTTGAACTTAGTAACTAAACCTTAGACTGAGGTTGTACAGTATTGTACTTTTCTACTGACTTGTAGTTGTTATACAGAGATGTATATTAATTAGATTCCATTACCTTCCGCATTTATATTTTAAAAAGAAATTTTTTTTAGACCCTGTTTATCAGAACTGATAATTAAATCCCAACGATGATTAAGAAGATGATTAGCGTCCGGGTCCCCACAACAGGTGGTATCAGAGCTGATAGTTCCTTTAGACTTAGATTATCAGAGCGATAGATCTTTTAGATTGAGATAGTAAGAGTTGATAGATTCTTCAGACTGAGATAGCAGAGACTGAGCGGGGTAGATTGAATTGTTTGTCCTTGCATGTGATTGCTAGCATGAGATTTATTTCAATGTTGACTACATTGTGTGTGCTAGCATAATTTATTGCTTTCCCTATTACATGTTGCTTGTTATCTGAGTTGTTTGCAGCATGTAATTACTAAGCCTGGATCAGAACCGAATCTGAATCAGAGGTATATGATCAGAGGAGGGCTGAGACAGATTGTATAGATGGTGTACTAATCTGTTTGATATTCAGATATACCGCCTCGAAGAATTTCAGAAAAGGGCAGTACTTCGTCTGAACAGAGAGATGTATCAGAAACTCAGTTAGAAGAAAAGATGAAGGAATTTGAGTTATTACAGCCGCCGATTCTGAATGGTACCGAGACATCTGAAGATTGTCAGAATTGGTTTGATGATATAGAAATCTTGTTCGATTTACTTGACTGTACAGATGAACAGAGGGTTCAAATGGTGCCTTATCAGTTACGAGAAGCCGCCAGGAGTTGGTGGATTACCAGTAGAAGAATGTGGGCATAGAGAGGTACAGTGATGTTGTGGGAAATATTCAGAACTGAATTCTATCGAAGATTTTTCTCAGCTTCTTACCGAGAGGACAAGAAATTAGAGTTTGAGAATTTGAGCCAAGGCCCCCTGAATATTGACCAATATATTGCTAAATTCTCTACTCTACTGCATTTTGTTCCTCATTTAGCTGGAAATGATGAAGCTATAGTAAATCAGTTCATCAGAGGGTTGAACTCAGAGGTAGTTGCATTTATGAATTTGCAGCGACCTTACCATTTTGCTGACATCCTGAGTAGAGCAAAGAGAGCTGAGGCGAGTCTGACTAGACAATTGACAAGGTTGTGTGTGAAGCCACTTCAGACACAGCAATCCCCTCTTCGATATGATCACGGCAGTACGAGTGGGAATCAAGATTTGCTGAAAGCTCGAAAGAAGGCATTCAAGAAGTTGGGAAGTGGTTCCTCTAGCTCTAGTGGTTCTAGCCCGAGTTATACTGGAGTATATTGCAGGACTTGCGGAGGGAGACATTCCACCGAACAATGCCAGGGAGTGACTGGTAGATGCAATATTTGTGGACAGCCGGGACACTTTGCTAAAGTTTGTCCCCAGAAGCGTTCTCGAAGATCGTAGGGAACAGAGTTCACTTGAAACCACAGATTCAGAATTCACAACAGGTACTAGTCTTTATGATTCTATTGCATATGTATTGATATATACTAATGCATTTGTTAAGAATATCTTTGACTGAGTGCATGGAGATATGCTGTATCTGTTGGGTTTGTATGTACTGTAGTATTGATGTCCTTGCTTGTTGAGGAAGTGTTGATATCAGAGATTTCTGTATATATTGTATACTACAGTAAGATGAGAAGGAAATAGAAATAGCTTATGATGTACTTGTGTTCCTGATTTGAACGCATTATCGATATGTATAGGCTGAACAAGTACAGAACTATGATAGATTCCAGTCAGGAAAGTATAAGATTCAGACCAGATATGGCTGATGAGTAGAGATTCACAGTAAGGATTCTAGATCTCGAATTCCTTTGATATATGTGTTGTTTATGACTCGATTGATACAGAAAGGAACATATGGTATCCTTATGTATTCAGTAGATATACTGAAATCGAGCCTAATATTGGCAGATCTGCCAGTATTGTACGAGTTGGCTGATATTGCCAGATAAGATTTCAGATTGCTTTATATCAGAAAGATAGAGTTCAGAATTGAATTGAGATCAGACATTGATTGTATGTTAGATTCAGTACAGAATGATACAGAATAAATTGAAAGATCAGTAGAAGAATACCGACCACGAGTACATCTGATTTGTAATACTATTTGGCACGTGTCAGTATATTCAGAGATATTCTGATGAATTCTATGCTCATTATATCTATGAAATTTTGATATATTTGCAGTATCTGATTGACTGAATAGAATATTTGAAGATTGTATTCAGAATAGATGATATCTGATGTTAGTATACTGATTGATTTTGAGACAGTTGATATGGTGATCAGTGACTGATCAGATATCAATATCAGACAGATCAGAAAATCAGAAATGTCAGAGTTGTCAGAGATTGATATTATAGGAGTTGACAGATTATCTGATATAATTGTGTTTTGAACTGCTTGAGAATTATTGCTCTAAATCAGTATTTGAGATATCTTATATTGTTTTGGGGAGCATATGTTATTTGCAGATGAGATATACCAGTTGATCAGAATGATATGAAGATGTTTACCAGAAATCTTTGTTTTATGAGTTCATTGAACTCACTAGATCTGTATAGGATATTGATACTTCGTTTCTGATTTGATATTACTATTATTTTGAATCCGTATATGCTGCAGATTATTGTGAACCAGTGAGAGTATATACAGTTCCAACCGAATCAGAGTTAAATTCGACAGTTACAGCAGTTCAGAATGTGATCAGAATGTAACATATATGTGAATGTGTGTTTTTTATGAAATTGACTAGCTTGTAATGTCAGAATGTTACAGAATTGTATAACAGAATTGATATTGATAGTCAGAGCCGAATACCAGGTAGGTATTTTTTTCTTTACTTTATGTTATTAACTGATTTGTTTATACCGAATCTGAAATCACAGATAGTGTCAGAAATGCATTGTAGTGGATTCAGTGTTCATTTTGCTGACTGAGAATGTATGAGATTCGAACAGACAGGTATGATATAGACAGATTAGGTCAGTTGTGACAGAATTTGTACAGAAATGTTGGCAGAAATTGTACTGATACGTCTGAATCGCTAACAGAGAAGACAGAAAGAAAGAAATCAGAAGATTTATTACAGACTTAGTATATTTCTGATTCGACATGGGGAGTATATTTCGATGAATTTCGTAATAAGATTATCCCGATATTTTCCAGATTGTGATATAATATAATTATGATTGACAGATTGTTCAATCTATATCTATTAATTTGTACAAGATGATGTACAAACAGAACCAAATGACACAGATTGATGTCAGAACATAGTCAGAGTGACTAGAATGTAGAAGTAGACTATATCAGATTGTGATTGTGATTAAGTTTGCAATTATGGCAGACCATACCATAAGTTATTTTGCAGATTATTCACAGATTGACAGACAGTCAGAGTGTATGATCCAGATATTGGAAGATATCCAGAGAACTGTGATGCTGGATGTTAGCACTAATTGATATGACTTATTATCACTGCGTGACAGTAACTATTAGCTTATCAGATGGGTAATGAGATAGTTATAGGCAAGACAGTATACGGTGAATACTACAGATTTCTTTTGAAGAAAATTCAAAAGAAGATAAAGATAGTTCAGAATGAACAGATTGAAAAAAACCAACGTCGGATGATGACGATTGGTATTTGAAGCTGAAGATGGTATATTTCCTTGATTGGGATAAACAGACTGGATAACACTATTGGCATTGGGTTGTTATGAACAGTGATTGGTTTATACGGATGTTGTATAACCAACATGGCAAGATTGATTTTGTCAGAGTTACTTGAAGAAGTATTATGATAGCATACTTCATGAATTCGTATTCCAGATGGGGATCAGGGATTTGAGTTTTGATTTAAACTCTCGTATACATTTCTTCTCGTATATCTCTAAATTGATTGTTTATGAGTTCGAGGACGAACTCAGATCTAAGAGGGGGAGAAATGTAATGCCCGAGAATTATCGAATTGATAAACCAAGATTATTAATCTTCGTTAACGTGAGACTCGGAAGATATGAGAATGCATGACATGCATTGAGGGAAGAAAAGACAAGATTATAAGGGGTTGCAAAGATCAAAAAAAAAAAAAAATTAGAAATTTAGAAGTTTGCAAGACCGCACCCGCAGTGCCAGCACGACCGCACCCGCGGTGCATGTGAAGAAAATGAAGTGCAATTTCCGTAGCCACACCGCACCCGCGGTGTTAGACGCAGCGCACCCGCGCTAAGAACACCGCACCTGCGGTGCAACCAAGACCGCACCCGCGGTCGATGCTCTTGATTTTGGATAGTGCTGCCGAGAGCATGGCGCACCCGCGCTCATTGAGTTACCGCACCCGCGGTCTTACGTGCAACAAGAAAAGCTATGCCACGTTTTATATGGTTGCATGCAGTATATATATGAGAGTTACACGTGTTTTCTCTCAGAATTCATCAAAGGGTCGAAGCTTTTGGAGAGAAAATCCTTACGCCTTTTAGATTCGAGATTTCGAAGAATCCGTGCATCAGAATTCGAATCCGAACGCAGTATCGTGTTCCTCTCGACACGAGCTACACAAGGACGTAAGTTTTATTACGTTTGGAGATGTTTTGGAAATATGATGTTGCTAGAATTGCATGTGATTCAAATATGATGTTTCTGCTACCGTAGACATTATAGAATTGAAGTCAGATTTCAGAATAGACTATTTCTGTGATGGTTATGAATTGTGAAAGATATTGACTGAGATTTTGATATCAGAATTGTGTATTACTGATTTTGAATATACCGATATTCAGATTATGAGTTCTGTTATTATTTATGTGATGTTCAGATTGACGGGGTTATTCAGATTGTATTGTTATGCCGTCGAAACATCAGTTGATTTAGACTAATCAAATTCAGATATGATTCAGATTGTATTGTGATATCGATGACATGAATTGAATTGTATCTTGTTCTCAGATTAGGTACTGAGTTGAGTATTGATCAGAACAGATTGTGTATTGAGTTATGTACTGATACGTTGTATTCGATATTGTCATTTCAGATTTGAGATGGACAGAGTTGAATACAGGTCATCGTCTTCGTCAGACAGGGACGACAAAGGTATAATTCATGTGATTTCTGGGAAGATATAACTCAAATCAGATCTCATTTGAGTTTCCCAATAAAATCACATACTTGATTATTGTTTATCTTCTGAAATGATTATGATTGTTTATAGACTTTATATTCAAATCTGTTGAAATGAACATGCTTTGTTTACAGATTGTTAGACATTGCATTTGAGATAAGAAAGTTTGACAGACAGTCAGACTTCTAGACGTTCGGTGTATCGTTACATAGGAGCAGATACCCTCCTATTGTAGATTATTCGATACAGATATGACCGAAGTCTAGGAATAAGACGTACGTCGCCCCGATTGGGAGGGTAGGTGACAGACAGTGACGTCTTATTCACCCCGGGATCCCTAGAGTTATAGTTGAGTCGAGTCTAGACATGATTTGACCAGAATTGCATGTGTTTATAGATGTGGTTTCATAGACTATGAAACCCATGTTTATTGCTTTCAGTTATGATAGCATGTTATATGATTTGATTTAAATTGCATGTTTATCTAGATTGAATTGCATGCTTATTTGGATTTGATTTCATAGATTATGAAATCCAGTATCCTTGAATATGTTTATGATAGCATGTGTTACGATTTAGATTGTTTCTGTACATGCTTACCATGTTTTATACTGGGATTTATTCTCACCGGAGTTATCCGGCTGTTGTCTTGTTTTCTATGTGTGCATGACAACAGGTGGGGCTGGATCAGGGTCAAGATGAGAAAGAGGCTGGACTAGATAGCGTGGTGATTCCGGACTTACTGTAGACTTGTTTTATTACTTGAACTTAGTAACTAAACCTTAGACTGAGGTTGTACAGTATTGTACTTTTCTACTGACTTGTAGTTGTTATACAGAGATGTATATTAATTAGATTCCATTACCTTCCACATTTATATTTTAAAAAGAAAATTTTTTTAGACCCTGTTTATCAGAACTGATAATTAAATCCCAACGATGATTAAGAAGATGATTAGCGTCCGGATCCCCACATAAATTCTCTAAGATGGCACATTTTATAGCTTGTCATAAAACCGATGTTGCTTGAAACATTGCGGATTTTTTCTTTAGAGAAGTCGCTAGGTTGCTTGGCATGTTTAGGACTATTGTTTCTGGTCGCGATGTTAAATTCTTGAGTTACTTTTGGAAGACTTTATGGGCTGAACTTGGCACAAAAATTGTTGTTTTCTACTACTTTTCATCCTCAAACTGATGGACAAACTGAAGTTGTCAATATAACTTTGGGAACACTTTTGCGTGCTATTCTTAAAAAGAACTTGGATTGACATTACTATGGACTTTATTTTGGGGTTGTTGTGGATAGATTCTCTAAGATGGCACATTTTATAGCTTGTCATAAAACCGATGATGCTTCAAACATTGCGGATTTGTTCTTTAGAGAAGTCGCTAGGTTGCATGGCATGCCTAGGACTATTGATTCTGGTCGGGATGTTAAATTCTTGAGTTACTTTTGGAAGACTTTATGGGCTGAACTTGGCACAAAATTGTTGTTTTCTACTACTTGTCATCCTCAAACTGATGGACAAACTGAAGTTGTCAATAGAACTTTGGGAACACCTTTGCGTGCTATTCTTAAAAAGAACTTGGATTGACAATTCTATGGACTTTATTTTGGGGTTGCTTAGGACTAAGAAGGGGAGGGATTCTATTTTTGTTGTTGTGGATAGATTCTCTAAGATGGCACATTTTATAGCTTGTCATAAAACCGATGATGCTTCAAACATTGCGGATTTTTTCTTTAGAGAAGTCTCTAGGTTGCTTGGTATGCCTAGGACTATTGTTTCTGGTCGCGATGTTAAATTCTTGAGTTACTTTTGGAAGACTTTATGGGCTGAACTTGGCAAAAAATTGTTGTTTTCTACTACTTGTCATCCTCAAACTGATGGACAAACTGAAGTTGTCAATAGAACTTTGGGAACATCTTTGCGTGCTATTCTTAAAAAGAACTTGGATTGACATTTCTATGGACTTTATTTTGGGGTTGCCTAGGACTAAGAATGGGAGGGATTCAATTTTTGTTGTTGTGGATAGATTCTCTAAGATGGCACATTTTATAGCTTGTCATAAAACCGATGTTGCTTCAAACATTGCGGATTTTTTCTTTAGAGATGTCGCTAGGTTGCTTGGCATGCCTAGAACTATTTTTCTGGTCGCGATGTTAAATTCTTGAGTTACTTTTGGAATACTTTATGGGCTGAACTTGGCACAAAATTGTTGTTTTCTACTAGTTGTCATCCTCAAACTGATGGACAAACTGAAGTTGTCAATAGAACTTTGTGAACACCTTTGCGTGCTATTCTTAAAAAGAACTTGGATTGACAATTCTATGGACTTTATTTTGGGGTTGCCTAGGACTAAGAATGGGATGTATTCTATTTTTGTTGTTGTGGATAGATTCTCTAAGATGGCACATTTTATAGCTTGTCATAAAACCGATGATGCTTCAAACATTGCGGATTTGTTCTTTAGAGAAGTCGCTAGGTTGCTTGGCATGCCTAGGACTATTGTTTCTGGTCGCGATGTTAAATTCTTGAGTTACTTTTGGAAGACTTTATGGGCTGAACTTGGCACAAAATTGTTGTTTTCTACTACTTGTCATCCTCAAACGGATGGACAAACTGAAGTTGTCAATATAACTTTGGGAACACTTTTGCGTGATATTCCTAAAAAGAACTTGGATTGACATTTCTATGGACTTTATTTTGGGGTTGTTGTGGATAGATTCTCTAAGATGGCACATTTTATAGCTTGTCATAAAACCGATGATTCTTCAAACATGGCGGATTTGTTCTTTAGAGAAGTCGCTAGGTTGAATGGCATGCCTAGGACTATTGTTTCTCGTCGCAATGTTAAATTTTTGAGTTACTTTTGGAATAATTTATGGGCTAAACTTGGCACAAAATTGTTGTTTTCTACTACTTGTCATCCTCAAACGGATGGACAAACTGAAGTTGTCAATATAACTTTGGGAACACTTTTGCGTGCTATTCTTAAAAAGAACTTGGATTGACATTTTTATGGACTTTATTTTGGGGTTGTTGTGGATAGATTCTCTAAGATGGCACATTTTATAGCTTGTCATAAAACCGATGATGCTTCAAACATTGCGGATTTGTTCTTTAGAGAAGTCGCTAAGTTGCTTGGCATGCCTAGGACTATTGTTTCTGGTCGCGATGTTAAATTCTTGAGTTACTTTTGGAAGACTTTATGGGCTGAACTTGGCACAAAATTGTTGTTTTCTACTACTTGTCATCCTCAAACTGAAGTTGTCAATAGAACTTTGGGAACACCTTTGCGTGTTATTCTTAAAAAGAACTTGGATTGACATTTCTATGGACTTTATTTTGGGGTTGGCTAGGAATAAGAAGGGGAGGGATTCTATTTTTGTTGTTGTGGATAGATTCTCTAAGATGGCACATTTTATAGCTTGTCATAAAACCGATGTTGCTTCAAACATTGCGGATTTTTTCTTTAGAGAAGTCGCTAGGTTGCTTGGCATGCCTAGGACTATTGTTTCTGGTCGCGATGTTAAATTCTTGAGTTACATTTGGAAGACTTTATGGGCTGAACTTGGCACAAAAATTGTTGTTTTCTACTACTTTTCATCCTCAAACTGATGGACAAACTGAAGTTGTCAATATAACTTTGGGAACACTTTTGCGTGCTATTCTTAAAAAGAACTTGGATTGACATTTCTATGGACTTTATTTTGGGGTTGTTGTGGATAGATTCTCTATGATGGCACATTTTATAGCTTGTCATAAAACCGATGATGCTTCAAACATTGCGGATTTGTTCTTTAGAGAAGTCGCTAAGTTGCTTGGCATGCCTAGGACTATTGTTTCTGGTCGCGATGTTAAATTCTTGAGTTACTTTTGGAAGACTTTATGGGCTGAACTTGGCACAAAATTGTTGTTTTCTACTACTTGTCATCCTCAAACTGAAGTTGTCAATAGAACTTTGGGAACACCTTTGCGTGTTATTCTTAAAAAGAACTTGGATTGACATTTCTATGGACTTTATTTTGGGGTTGGCTAGGAATAAGAAGGGGAGGGATTCTATTTTTGTTGTTGTGGATAGATTCTCTAAGATGGCACATTTTATAGCTTGTCATAAAACCGATGTTGCTTCAAACATTGCGGATTTTTTCTTTAGAGAAGTCGCTAGGCTGCTTGGCATGCCTAGGACTATTGTTTCTGGTCGCGATGTTAAATTTTTGAGTTACATTTGGAAGACTTTATGGGCTGAACTTGGCACAAATATTGTTGTTTTTTACGACTTTTCATCCTCAAACTGATGGACAAACTGAAGTTGTCAATATAACTTTGGGAACACTTTTGCGTGCTATTCTTAAAAAGAACTTGGATTGACATTTCTATGGACTTTATTTTGGGGTTGTTGTGGATATATTCTCTAAGATGGCACATTTTATAGTTTGTCATAAAAACGATGATGCTTCAAACATTGCGGATTTTTTCTTTAGAGAAGTCGCAAGGTTGCATGGCATGCCTAGGACTATTGTTTCTCGTCGCAATGTTAAATTTTTGAGTTACTTTTGGAATAATTTATGGGCTAAACTTGGCACAAAATTGTTGTTTTCTACTACTTGTCATCCTCAAACCGATGGACAAACTGAAGTTGTCAATAAAACTTTGGGAACACTTTTGCGTGCTATTTTTAAAAAGAACTTGGATTGATATTTCTATGGACTTTAGTTTGGGGTTGCCTAGGCCTAAGAAGAGGAGGGATTCTGTTTTTGTAGTTGTGGATAGATTCTCTAAGATGGTACATTTTATAGCTTGTCATGAAACCGATGATGCTTCAAACATTGCGGATTTGTTCTTTAGAGAAGTCGCTAGGTTGCATGGCATGCTTAGGACTATTGTTTCTCGTCGCAATGTTAAATTATTGAGTTACTTTTGGAATAATTTATGGGCTAAACTTGGCACAAAATTGTTGTTTTCTACTACTTGTCATCCTCAAACGGATGGACAAACTGAAGTTGTCAATAGAACTTTCGGAACACTTTTTCGTGCTATTCTTAAAAGGAACTTGAATTGACATTTCTATAGACTTTAGTTTGGGGTTGCCTAGGCCTAAGAAGAGGAGGGATTCTAATTTTGTTATTGTTGATAGATTTTCTAAGATAGCACATTTTATAGCTTGTCATAAAAGCGATGATGCTTCAAACATTGCGGATTTGTTCTTTAGAGAAATATTTAGGTTGCATGGCATGCCTGGACTATTGATTCTGGTCGCGATGTTAAATTCTTGAGTTACTTTTGGAAGACTTTATGGGCTGAACTTGGCACAAAATTGTTGTTTTCTACTACTTGTCATCGTCAAACTGATGGACAAACTGAAGTTGTCAATAGAACTTTGGGAACACCTTTGCGTGCTATTCTTAAAAAGAACTTGGATTGACAATTCTATGGACTTTATTTTGGGGTTGCCTAGGACTAAGAATGGGAGGGATTCTATTTTTGTTGTTGTGGATAGATTCTCTAAGATGGCACATTTTATAGCTTGTCATAAAACCGATGATGCTTCAAACATTGCGGATTTGTTCTTTAGAGAAGTCGCTAGGTTGCTTGGCATGCCTAGGACTATTGTTTCTGGTCGCGATGTTTAATTCTTGAGTTACTTTTGGAAGACTTTATAGGCTGAACTTGGCACAAAATTGTTGTTTTCTACTACTTGTCATCCTCAAACTGATGGACAAACTGAAGTTGTCAATAGAACTTTGGGAACACATTTGCGTGCTATTCTTAAAAAGAACTTGGATTGACATTTCTGTTGTAAGGCTCGAAGATTTAGTATCATAATCAGATGGATTGTCGATAATTAAGATGATTGTAGATGTATTTTATTGGACTAGAAAAGAAAGGAAAATGTATAATAAAGATGTGAAAGATAGTCAAAAGAATAAGTAAGGTCGAAGTTAATGCGCACATATGCATGGGAATTCCAGTAGCCTCGGCGCACATGCGCAAAGAAAGGCGCGCACATGCGCGAGCAGGCAAGTAGCTTTGGCGCATTTGCGCGAGAATGGTGGCGCATCTGCGCGGAGCTTCCAGTAAGATAGGCGCACATGCGCGGCAGGAAATGGCGCATATGCGCGACACCTCCAGTAGCTGTGGCGCATATGCGCAAGATAAGTGGCGCATATGCGCGAGTGTTATTTTCTGCCAAGTGCTGAGACAGTAGGTCTCGCGCATATGCGCGAGTAGTGACCGCGCATATGCACGAGACGTGTACTTCAAAGGATTTGCCATGTGTGTGTAGACATGCAAGGTATATATATAAGTTGGCTTTTCTTTACCATTTCATCAGAAGAGACCATCGAGAAAGTTTAGGAGAAGGGGTAAGGTGAATTCATCCTAGAATCAAGATTGTGTCACTTTTATCCATCCAAACTAAAATCTAAGTATAGATTTGGACTCCTCTCACTCAAAGCTACAAGGTGATGTAAGTATTGTTTACTTTCAACATGAATTGAGATATTGTTGTTAGAAGAATTAAGATTTGAACTCTAGGATATGTTCTTGTGAGTATGAAGATAATATATTCGTAACCGGATCGAAGAACGGATGTCATATGCAATTGTTACGATTTTTATAGCATGTTTAGAACTAAATATGCAGATTTTGGGTACTATGACATGTTTAGGATGATGATTATGAGTTGATGAGTTTAGATTGATAATGTGTTGATATGTGTTGAGAATTTGATTAACCGGTATCGAGAATTACGTCGTTATGCCGTCAAATTGTACCGAAATCAAGTATTGACTTGGATAGGTGTTGATTAGATTAAAGATTGATAGATTGTATATCAACATTTCCATTTCAGATTCGTCTTGACGACGGTGACAGCGATTGTGCGACGAAAGGTATAGTACATGTTTTGTTTGGGGAATTACGACTCAAATGAGATCACATTTGAGTTTCCCAACCAAAATCACATACTTGTTTCATTATTTATATCTTCATATGACTACGATTGTTTACAGATTTGTTTCTAGAACTTGTATGCAAATCTTGCTATGCTTTGTTTACAGATCATGTTGCATTGCATTAAGATGATCATGCTTGTTTACAGATTTTGTACTCATGCATTAAGATAGGAAAGTCTAAGAGATCATCCAGACTAGATGTTCGGCGATATCACAGCTTAGAGGAAGATCACCGCCCCTATTGTAGATGTGGATACAGATCAGGCCGAAGTCTAGGAATAAGACATACCGTCACCCCGATTGGGAGGGTAGGTGATAGATCGTCTTATTCACCACGGGATCCCTAGAGTTCTAGTCGAGTCGAGTCTAGACATGATTAGATTCGCATCGCATGATTATATATGAATGACATTCATATCAGCATGTTTCATGTTTTAAATTGTTTTAATGCATGTATACATGTTTATACTGGGATTTGTTCTCACCGGTTTTCCGGCTGTTGTTATGTCTGTATGTGTGCATAACAACAGGTGGGGCAGGATCTGGGTCGAGACAGAGATGATCGTGTTAGCGTGGAGATCACGGGCGTAGCAGATGAACCAGTAGCTGTCTTTTATAATGTACTGTATTTTAATACTGGTTAGTTGAGGACATACAGAATAAGACATGTAGCTTTTGTTGTATGTTGTAAAATAAATAAAGAACTTATGCTTGTTTAGTTACATTTGATTTAATGTAAAAAGCGAAAAATTGACCCACATTTTTAGAATAACGATCCATTTAATCCCAAGAAAAAGAATTAGAGCCCGGGTCCCCACAACAGGTGGTATCAGAGCGATAGATCCTTTAGAGTGAGATAAGATAGAATGAGCGGGGTAGATCGAGTCTTCTTCCTTGCCTTATGATGTGCTAGCATGATTTATTGCTTTCATTATTGCATGTTGTATGATTATCTGACTTGTATTACAGCATGTGTTAGTAAAGACTGAATCAGAACCGATTCTGGATCAGAGGTAAATGATCAGAGGAGGGCTGAAACAGTTTGTATAGCTTGTATACTAACTTGTTGAATATCAGATACATGCCTCCTAGAAGAGCAGCAGTGCCTCTACGACCCACAGCACCAGAACAGGGTAGCACATCCGGGGATCCAATGGATGTTACTGCTACGCCAATGGAGACATTGCTCAAACGATTCAGTCTTTCCGACCACCTACCTTACGGGGTACTGAAAACGCAATCGAATGTGAAAGCTGGTTGGAAGATATTGAGATGTTGTTCGAGTCTCTCGAATACAGTGACGAGAAAAGAGTCAAACTCATTGGCCATCAACTGCAAGACGTGGCTAAGAATTGGTGGATGAACATCAAAAGAGCATTGGAACAGCGTGGCACGGAGATTACATGGAAAGTGTTCAAGACAGATTTTTATCTGCGATTCTTTCCTATATCCTACCGTAAAGATAAAGGCGCTGAGTTTGCAAATTTGAGGCAAGGGCAACTGAACATCGAAGAGTACGTCGCTAAATTTTCTTCCTTGCTTCGCTTTGCACCTCATGTTTCAGGTAGTGATGAAGCCGTGGCAGATCAGTTCATAAACGGCTTAAATCTCGATATCTTTACGTTGGTAAATACTGGAAGACCCAACAATTTCGCTGAGGCATTGAACCGTGCCAAAGGAGCAGAAGCAGGACTGCTTAGGCAACGAAGTGCTCCGTATGTTACTCCGAGTCCGAGACCACCACTACCTCCAGCACAACCTCCTCTTAGATTTGAAAGTGGCGGTAGTAGCAGCGGGCGAAAGGATCAGTTGAAAGCAAAAGGGAAGCAGTTCAAATGACCTGGGAGCAGTTCTTCAAGCTCCAGTGGATCCAGACAGGGTGGTTCTGTTCAGAGTACCAGGTATACAGGTGTCTACTGCAGTTCTTGTGGGGGTAGACATGCGACAGAGCAGTGCCAGGGTGTAGTGGGCAGATGTAACATATGTAGACAACAGGGGCACTTCGCCAAAGTGTGTCCCCAGAAAAGCTCACAGAGATTTCAAGGTGCAGGGTCATCTGCATCTGTAGCTCAGCCTGAGAGGCAAGCTTCATCTGTTCACTCCTTTCAGCCACCCCAGACACAGACGCAGCCCAGAGGCAGAGGTAGCCGAACCGTGAGCCAACCTCCTCGACAACAGGCTCAGGTGTTTGCATTAACAGAGGAGCAAGCACAAGATGCCCCAGATGATGTCATAGCAGGTAACTGTTCCCTTTGCGGTTATCCTGCTTATATCTTGATAGATACTGGTGCATCGCATACATTCATCTCAGAACGATTTGCATTATTGCATTCACTGCCTGTTGAGTCTTTGCTAGATGTTGTGTCTATTAATTCTCCGTTGGGAAGTGGATTGATATCTGTAACTACAGTTAGACATTGCATTCTACAGTTTGAGGGGCATGAGATTGACCTGGATTGTATAGTGTTGGGGCTAGCTGATTTTGATTGTATAGTCGGTATTGACATGCTAACGAAGTACAGAGCCACTGTAGATTGTTTCCATAAGATTGTCAGATTCAGACCCGAGATGACAGACGAGTGGAAATTCTACGGGAAGGGTTCCAGATCTCGGATTCCCTTGATTTCGGCTCTTACTATGAACAGATTGTTACAAAAAGGAGCAGATGGTTTCTTTATTTATGCTGTAGATATGCAGAAGTCGAGCCCGGCATTGGCGGATCTGCCAGTAGTACGAGAATTTGCAGATATTTTTCCAGATGAAATCCCAGGATTACCTCCGGTGCGAGAGGTAGATTTTAGTATTGATCTTGTACCAGGTACCGTCCCTATTTCGAGAGCTCCGTATAGGATGGCACCCATCGAACTAAAAGAATTGAAAGCACAGTTAGAAGATCTTCTAGCCAAGGGATATATCAGACCTAGTGTATCTCCTTGGGGCGCTCCAGTGCTGTTTGTACGAAAGAAAGATGGTTCGATGCGATTGTGTATAGACTATCGACAACTGAATAAGACAACGATCAAGAACAAATATCCTTTGCCTAGAATTGATGATCTATTCGATCAGTTGCAGGGATCTTCTGTCTATTCTAAGAATGATTTGCGTTCTGGGTATCACCAGCTCCGAGTTCGAGATGTAGATATACCGAAGACAGCATTTCGAACCAGGTATGGGCATTACGAATTTATTGTCATGCCTTTTGGTTTAACAAATGCTCCTGCGGTATTTAAGGGCTTGATGAATCAAGTGTTTCAGAGATATTTTGATGAATTTGTGATTGTCTTCATTGATGATATTTTGGTGTATTCGAAGAACAGAAATGAGCATGCAGAGCATCTCAGAATTGTCTTGCAGACGTTGAGAAACGAACAACTGTATGCGAAATTGTCAAAGTGTTAGTTTTGGCTGAATCGAGTTGTATTCTTGGGGCATATCATTTCTGGAGATGGTATATCTGTTGATCCGAGTAAAGTGGAAGCTGTGATCAATTGGCCAAGACCGACTTCGGTACCAGAAATACGCAGTTTCATGGGTCTGGCAGGATACTACCGAAGATTTATTCAAGATTTCTCCAGTATTGCAAAGCCAATCACACAATTGACACAGAAGAATATGCCATTTGTTTGGTCAGAGGAGTGTGAGTCTAGCTTTGTTGAATTGAAGAAAAGGCTGACTAGTGCTCCAGTATTGACGATACCCTCAGGTACGGGTGATTTCGTTGTATATTGTGATGCTTCTCATAGAGGTTTGGGATGTGTTCTTATGCAGCGAGGCCATGTGATCGCATACGCCTCGAGACAATTGAAGCCACACGAGATCCGATACCCCATTCATGATCTGGAATTGGCGGCTATCGTATTTGCATTAAAGATTTGGCGTCATTATTTCTACGGCGAAAAATTTGAGATATTTTCCGATCACAAGAGCCTAAAGTACCTATTTTCTCAATCAGAACTGAATATGAGGCAGCGTAGATGGCTAGATCTTTTGAAAGACTTTGACTGTGAAATCAAATATTATCCAGGGAAGTCAAATGCAGCAGCAGATGCCTTGAGTCGTAAGGTATGTTCTTTGTCCTTATCGACGATAGGTGTTAACAAGTTAGTTGAAAATTGCTGTACATCTGGATTAGAATTTGATACAGATAGTAAGCCACTACGACTTTTTACGATCCAAGTTGAGCCCAATTTGATTATGAGGATCAAGGAAGCACAAAGAACCGATCAGAAGGTGCAGAGATCGATTCAAATGGTCAGATCAGGGCATGTATCAGAATATCAGGTACGAGATCATGTGTTGTACGTGAATAACCGTCTAGTTGTGCCAGATGTTGCAGATTTGAGACAGCAGATTCTGACAGAGGCACATTGTAGTCGGTTTAGCATTCATCCGGGTGGCAGGAAGATGTACAATGACTTGAAGACACAGTTCTGGTGGAAACAAATGAAATCAGACATTGCCGAATTTGTGTCTAAGTGTTTGAACTGCCAACAGGTGAAAGCTGAGAGGAAGAAGCCTGGTGGATTACTTCAGATTTTAGCCATTCCAGAATGGAAATGGGATCACATTTCCATGGATTTTGTGACGAAGTTACCACGATCATCCAGAGGCTGCGATGCGATTTGGGTTATTATTGACAGATTGACCAAATCTGCTTGTTTCATTCCATACAGAATGACGTATAGACAGGATCAGATGGCGGAGATTTATATTCGAGAGGTAGTCAGATTACATGGAGTGCCGAAGTCTATCGTATCGGATCGTGATCCACGATTCACTTCACACTTCTGGAACAGTTTACAGCAGGCCTTAGGTACGACATTACACCTGAGTACTGCTTACCATCCTCAGACAGACGGACAGTCAGAACGGACTATCCAGACTCTAGAGGATATGTTGAGAGCCGTCGTGCTAGATTTTGGCATTAGTTGGCAAGATTCTCTACCTCTTTGTGAATTCTCTTACAATAATAGCTATCAGACGAGTATCGAGATGGCACCGTTTGAAGCTTTGTATGGCAAGAAGTGCAGATCTCCGCTATATTGGGATGATATCTCAGAAGTACCAGAACTGGGGCCAGACATGATTCGTGACATGACTGAGAAGGTAAAAGTCATTCAGAAGAGAATGAAGACGGCACAAGATAGGCAAGCCAAATACGCCAATGTCAGAGGTAGACCGTTGGTATTCGAGCAAGGAGACAGAGTATTTTTGAAGATTTCTCCATTCAGAGGTGTTGTCAGATTTGGCAAACGTGGGAAGCTGTCTCCTCGATACGTCGGTCCTTATGAGATTTTAGAGAAGATTGGCGACCGAGCCTATCGACTTGCTCTTCCTCCTTCTTTATCCGGGATACATGACGTCTTTCATGTATCGATGTTGCGAAAATATATGCCAGACATTTCTCATGTCATTCAACCTGACGAAGCTGAACTTGATCAGACCTTGAGCTACGTGGAACAACCGATACAGATCCTTGATCGGAAGGAAAAGAAGCTCAGAACGAAGAATATTCTCTAGTGAAAGTCCAATGGAGTCGTCACGGCGCTGAAGAAGCGACATGGGAGACAGAAGCCAACATGCGACAGAAACACCCCGAATTATTTCAATAATGTAAGTATGGATCTAACTTTGATATTATTACTTTTGAGGCTTTCATTGATAGAATGATATGCGATTTCGAGGGCGAAATCATTTTTTAGAGGGGGAGAAATGTAAGGCTCGAAGATTTAGTATCATAATCAGATGGATTGTGGATAATTAAGATGATTGTAGATGTATTTTATTGGACTAGAAAAGAAAGGAAAATGTATAATAAAGATGTGAAAGATAGTCAAAAGAATAAGTAAGGTCGAAGTTAATGCGCACATATGCATGGGAATTCCAGTAGCCTCGGCGCACATGCGCAAAGAAAGGCGCGCACATGCGCGAGCAGGCCAGTAGCTTTGGCGCATATGCGCGAAAATGGTGGCGCATATGCGCGGAGCTTCCAGTAAGATTGGCGCACATGCGCGGCAGGAAATGGCGCATAAGCGCGACACCTCCAGTAGCTGTGGCGCATATGCGCGAGATAAGTGGCGCATATGCGCGAGTGTTATTTTCTGCCAAGTTCCGAGACAGTAGGTCTCGCGCATATGCGCGAGTAGTGACCGCGCATATGCGCGAGACGTGTACTTCAAAGGATTTGCCATGTGTGTGTAGACATGCAAGGTATATATATAAGTTGGCTTTTCTTTACCATTTCATCAGAAGAGACCACCGAGAAAGTTTAGGAGAAGGGGTAAGGTGAATTCATCCAAGAATCAAGATTGTGTCACTTTTATCCATCCAAACTAAAATCTAAGTATAGATTTGGACTCCTCTCACTCAAAGCTACAAGGTGATGTAAGTATTGTTTACTTTCAACATGAATTGAGATATTGTTGTTAGAAGAATTAAGATTTGAACTCTAGGATATGTTCTTGTGAGTATGAAGATAATATATTCGTAACCGGATCGAAGAACGGATGTCATATGCAATTGTTACGATTTTTATAGCATGTTTAGAACTAAATATGCAGATTTTGGGTACTATGACATGTTTAGGATGATGATTATGAGTTGATGAGTTTAGATTGATAATGTGTTGATATGTGTTGAGAATTTGATTAACCGGTATCGAGAATTACGTCGTTATGCCGTCAAATTGTACCGAAATCAAGTATTGACTTGGATAGGTGTTGATTAGATTAAAGATTGATAGATTGTATATCAACATTTCCATTTCAGATTCGTCTTGACGACGGTGACAGTGATTGTGCGACGAAAGGTATAGTACATGTTTTGTTTGGGGAATTACGACTCAAATGAGATCACATTTGAGTTTCCCAACCAAAATCACATACTTGTTTCATTATTTATATCTTCATATGACTACGATTGTTTACAGATTTGTTTCTAGAACTTGTATGCAAATCTTGCTATGCTTTGTTTACAGATCATGTTGCATTGCATTAAGATGATCATGCTTGTTTACAGATTTTGTACTCATGCATTAAGATAGGAAAGTCTGAGAGATCATCCAGACTAGATGTTCGGCGATATCACAGCTTAGAGGAAGATCACCGCCCCTATTGTAGATGTGGATACAGATCAGGCCGAAGTCTAGGAATAAGACATACCGTCACCCCGATTAGGAGGGTAGGTGATAGATCGTCTTATTCACCACGGGATCCCTAGAGTTTTAGTCGAGTCGAGTCTAGACATGATTAGATTCGCATCGCATGATTATATATGAATGACATTCATATCAGCATGTTTCATGTTTTAAATTGTTTTAATGCATGTATACATGTTTATACTGGGATTTGTTCTCACCGGTTTTCCGGCTGTTGTTATGTCTGTATGTGTGCATAACAACAGGTGGGGCAGGATCTGGGTCGAGACAGAGATGATCGTGTTAGCGTGGAGATCACGGGCGTAGCAGATGAACCAGTAGCTGTCTTTTATTATGTACTGTATTTTAATACTGGTTAGTTGAGGACATACAGAATAAGACATGTAGCTTTTGTTGTATGTTGTAAAATAAATAAAGAACTTATGCTTGTTTAGTTACATTTGATTTAATGTAAAAAGCGAAAAATTGACCCACATTTTTAGAATAACGATCCATTTAATCCCAAGAAAAAGAATTAGAGCCCGGGTCCCCACATGTCATAAAATCGATGATGCTTCAAACATTGCGGATTTGTTCTTTAGAGAAGTCGCTAGGTTGCTTGGCATGCCTAGGACTATTGTTTCTGGTTGCGATGTTAAATTCTTGAGTTACTTTTGGAAGACTTTATGGGCTGAACTTAGCACAAAATTGTTGTTTTCTACTACTTGTCATCCTCAAACTGATGGACAAACTGAAGTTGTCAATAGAACTTTGGGAACATCTTTGCGTGCTATTCTTAAAAGAACTTGGATTGACATTTCCGTGGACTTTATTTTGGGGTTGCCTAGGACTAAGAAGGGGAGGGATTCTATTTTTGTTGTTGTGGATAGATTCTCTAAGATGGCACATTTTATAGCTAGTCATAAAACCGATGTTGCTTCAAACATTGCGGATTTTTTCTTTAGAGAAGTCGCTAGTTTGCTTGGCATGCCTAGGACTATTGTTTCTGGTCGCGATGTTAAATTCTTGAGTTACTTTTGGAAGACTTTATGGGCTGAACTTGGCACAAAATTGTTGTTTTCTACTACTTGTCATCCTCAAACTGATGGAAAAACTGAAGTTGTCAATAAAACTTTGGGAACACCTTTGCGTACTATTCTTAAAAAGAACTTGTATTGAAAATTCTATGGACTTTATTTTGGGGTTGCCTAGGACTAAGAAGGGGATGTATTCAATTTTTGTTGTTGTGGATAGATTCTCTAAGATGGCACATTTTATAGCTTGTCATAAAACCGATGATGCTTCAAACATTGCGGATTTGTTCTTTAGGAGAAGTCACTAGGTTGCTTGGCATGCCTAGGACTATTGTTTCTGGTCGCGATATTAAATTCTTGAGTTACTTTTGGAAGACTTTATGGGCTGAACTTGGCACAGAATTGTTGTTTTCTACTACTTGTCATCCTCAAACGGATGGACAAACTGAAGTTGTCAATATAACTTTGGGAACACTTTTGTGTGCTATTCTTAAAAAGAACTTGGATTGACATTTCTATGGATTTATTTTGGGGTTGTTGTGGATAGATTCTCTAAGATGACACATTTTATAGCTTGTCATAAAACCGATGATGCTTCAAATATTGCGGATTTGTTCTTTAGAGAAGTCGCTAGGTTGCATGGCATGCCTAGGACTATTGTTTCTCGTCGCAATGTTAAATTTTTGAGTTACTTGGGCTAAACTTGGCACAAAATTGTTGTTTTCTACTACTTGTCATCCTCAAACGGATGGACAAACTGAAGTTGTCAATATAACTTTGGGAACACTTTTGCGTGCTATTCTTAAAAAGAACTTGGATTGACATTTCTATGGACTTTATTTTGGGGTTGTTGTGGATAGATTCTCTAAGATGGCACATTTTATAGCTTGTCATAAAACCGATGATGCTTCAAACATTGCGGATTTGTTCTTTAGAGAAGTCGCTAGGTTGCTTGGCATGCCTAGGACTATTGTTTCTGGTCGCGATGTTAAATTCTTGAGTTACTTTTGGAAGACTTTGTGGGCTGAACTTGGCACAAAATTGTTGTTTTCTACTACTTGTCATCCTCAAACTGAAGTTGTCAATAGAACTTTGGGAACACCTTTGCGTGCTATTCTTAAAAAGAACTTGGATTGACATTTCTATGGACTTTATTTTGGGGTTGCCTAGGACTAAGAATGGGAGGGATTCTATTTTTGTTGTTGTGGATAGATTCTCTAAGATGGCACATTTTATAGCTTGTCATAAAACCGATGTTGCTTCAAACATTGCGGATTTTTTCTTTAGAGAAGTCGCTAGGTTGCTTGGCATGCCTAGGACTATTGTTTCTGGTCGCGATGTTAAATTCTTGAGTTACTTTTGGAAGACTTTATTGGCTGAACTTGGCACAAAAATTGTTGTTTTCTACTACTTTTCATCCTCAAACTGATGGACAAAATGAAGTTGTCAATATAACTTTGGGAACACTTTTGCGTGCTATTCTTAAAAAGAACTTGGATTGACATTACTATGGACTTTATTTTGGAGTTGTTGTGGATAGATTCTCTAAGATGACACATTTTATAGCTTGTCATAAAACCGATGATGCTTCAAACATTGCGGATTTGTTCTTTAGAGAAGTCGCTAGGTTGCTTGGCATGCCTAGGACTATTGTTTCTGGTCGCGATGTTAAATTCTTGAGTTACTTTTGGAAGACTTTGTGGGCTGAACTTGGCACAAAATTGTTGTTTTCTACTACTTGTCATCCTCAAACTGAAGTTGTCAATAGAACTTTGGGAACACCTTTGCGTGCTATTCTTAAAAAGAACTTGGATTGACATTTCTATGGACTTTATTTTGGGGTTGCCTAGGACTAAGAATGGGAGGGATTCTATTTTTGTTGTTGTGGATAGATTCTCTAAGATGGCACATTTTATAGCTTGTCATAAAACCGATGTTGCTTCAAACATTGCGGATTTTTTCTTTAGAGAAGTCGCTAGGTTGCTTGGCATGCCTAGGACTATTGTTTCTGGTCGCGATGTTAAATTCTTGAGTTACTTTTGGAAGACTTTATTGGCTGAACTTGGCACAAAAATTGTTGTTTTCTACTACTTTTCATCCTCAAACTGATGGACAAAATGAAGTTGTCAATATAACTTTGGGAACACTTTTGCGTGCTATTCTTAAAAAGAACTTGGATTGACATTACTATGGACTTTATTTTGGAGTTGTTGTGGATAGATTCTCTAAGATGGCACATTTTATAGCTTGTCATAAAACCGATTATGCTTCAAACATTGCGGATTTGTTCTTTAGAGAAGTCGCTAGGTTGCATGGCATGCCTAGGACTATTGTTTCACGTCGCAATGTTAAATTTTTGAGTTACTTTTGGAATAATTTATGGGCTAAACTTGGCACAAAATTGTTGTTTTCTACTACTTGTCATCTTCAAACGGATGGACAAACTGAAGTTGTCAATAGAATTTTGGGAACACTTTTATGTGTTATTCTTAAAAGGAACTTGGATTGACATTTCTATGGACTTTAGTTTGGGGTTGCCTAGGCCTAAGAAGATGAGGGATTCTATTTTTGTTATTGTTGATAGATTTTCTAAGATAGCACATTTTATAGCTTGTCATAAAAGCGATGATGATTCAAACATTGCGGATTTGTTCTTTAGAGAAGTCGTTAGGTTGCATGGCATGCCTAGGACTATTGTTTCTGGTCGCGATGTTAAATTCTTGAGTTACTTTTGAAAGACTTTATGGGCTGAACTTGGCACAAAATTGTTGTTTTCTACTACTTGTCATCCTCAAACTGGTGGAAAAACTGAAGTTGTCAATAGAACTTTGGGAACACCTTTGTGTGCTATTCTTAGAAAGAACTTGTATTGACAATTCTATGGACTTTATTTTGGGGTTGCCTAGGACTAAGAAGGGGATGTATTCTATTTTTTGTTGTTGTGGATAGATTGTCTAAGATGGCACATTTTATAGCTTGTCATAAAACCGATGATGCTTCAAACATTGCGGATTTATTCTTTAGAGAAGTCGCTAGGTTGCTTGGCATGCCTAGGACTATTGTTTCTGGTCGCGATGTTAAATTCTTGAGTTACTTTTGGAAGACTTTATGGGCTGAACTTGCCACAAAATTGTTGTTTTCTACTACTTGTCATCCTCAAACGGATGGACAAACTGAAGTTGTCAATATAACTTTTGGAACACTTTTGCGTGCTATTCTTAAAAAGAACTTGGATTGACATTTCTGTGGACTTTATTTTGGGGTTGTTGTGGATAGATTCTCTAAGATGGTACATTTTATAGCTTGTCATAAAACCGATTATGCTTCAAACATTGTGGATTTGTTCTTTAGAGAAGTCGCTAGGTTGCATGGCATGCCTAGGACTATTGTTTCTCCTCGCAATGTTAAATTTTTGAGTTACTTGGGCTAAACTTGGCACAAAATTGTTGTTTTCTACTACTTTTCATTCTCAAACGGATGGACAAACTGAAGCTGTCAATATAACTTTGGGAACACTTTTGCGTGCTATTCTTAAAAAGAACTTGGATTGACATTTCTATGGGCTTTATTTTGGGGTTGTGACGTGAATCTTGATACGAATAAATAGCAAACACGATTAAACAATCGCACCCTCTATTCAATTACGATAACAAGACTCGTGTGTTTTCCCGATCTTTGAAACAAGTAATGGATAGGTGTGATATTCACCTCTAAACTAGCAAGAGTTTAGCAACAAATAAACACGAGAGAAACAATCGCGTTTCAAGAGAACCTCCAAAGAACCCGCCCTTGGCAACCCTCGTGATACTCGATTGACAAACGCCACAAAAGATAAATCTTTTGATAAGTTTGATTTGATACAACACAAAAGTTATAACGAAACTTAAGCTTGTGTTGAGAGAATTCTCAATATCATAAAATATGAATAATAATCAATGTTGTCTTTACAATCAATAAAATTCGTCTATATATTGACTACAAATCAAAAAGATATGAAATCTAGTTACCAAAATAAATAAAACTCTTATTTAGGAAACTAACTCTCCGTCAAAACTAAAGGGCACGGACCCCGTGTAGGCCTCCGGGTGAGGGTCCGTGTAGGCTCTGTAAAATTACTCTCCGGAAAACAATGGACACGGACCCCGTGCACAGGTCCGTGCTCGGGTCCGTGTAGACTCGGGTTTCTCTTCCTCAAATGTAATGGACACAGACCCCGTGTACTGGTCCGTGCTCGGGTCCGTGCAGCCTCGGTTCCTCAAAATAATGCTTGAATAATGTTCCTTCGGCTTTCCAACGTGCTCCCATGCATCACGAGCCCTTCTCCCTTGCTTATCAATAATTTGAACACCATGCCCGGCCAGATTCACATCATACTCCCCTTCTTCAAAAAGATTTGTCCTCAAATCTTGCCCCCCTGCACAAAAACGAAGCAAGTTAGTAATAACAAGGACGATATTATCAACATGCTTACCTCTAAGCTCAAGTTTGTAGACGCTATCGTTTGCCCGCTCCCTTAGCACTGGAATTCCCAACATCACCATTGTCTTTCCTACAAACTCATCAACTTGACCAAACATCAAATAACAAATGGCACCAAATGATAAAATACCATTAAGCATCACGGAAATTAAATTTCTCCCCTTCTTAGACCTAGTTAACACAAAAATGAAATCCATACATGTGTACGACCATAGCTCACTAGGAATAAGACATAGTTCATGCATGATATAAGAATCTAGGCAAAATGTCAATCTCTTATATGCAATGCATGCCTCACAATCCCACTCAACATACCTCTTCATATGCAACCAACACATATAATCATGCATTTTATCAAAGATAAAAACACCACTATATGCATCACTAGTACATAACTCATGCAATGAATATAGAATGAAGAATTTATTCTCCTTAAAATTGTACTCATTATGCACATAAAAATTCTTACATTCATTCATGCTATTTCCTAAGCCATCATCAAACAAGTAAGAATCATGCAAATAAAACACATTAAATGTACTATCCATGTAATCATTCAAATCATCACATGAATTGAATTCAATTGCACACAAGTCATTGCCATGACAAAGCCTTATCAACTTGACAATCTTTGAACACTCAAAATCAATCACATTTGAATCTAGCCCATTCAATATATCACCACTCTCAATTTTGTGACGCCTCGACAAAATCGTTAACTCATAGTTAGGCCATTTGGACATCACACTTTCAACACTCACCCCAAATTCTTGAGCACAACACAACAATGAATTAAGATAAGGACTAAAATCATACCTCATGCTTGTTGCGTGGGCAACTATGCTTACCTCACGGTGATTGCTCTCAACACCAAATGGATCACCCCATTGCATTTTTACACCTTCCACTTTTGCTCGTCCCCTCATCACAACTTCATCATAACCCTGCAAATGAGAAATAACGATGCTCGGGATTGAACCGGCTATATTATCACTAGATATGTAAATCTCATCTTTGTACCTAGGTACTTGGAGAGATTTATACAAAATTAAACAGCTCTCATCCTCACTCTTTTCACTCTTTTGGGCCTTCAAATTATATTTCTTTTCTTTTTCTTTTTCTTTTTCTTTGGCCTCTTTTTCACACAACTCTTTTTTTCATCGAGGGCCATCTCACTTTTTTTATCACTCTTTTTTTCGACCATCTCATTTTCTTTTTCTCTCAACTCATAACAAATTGATTCGTCAATACAAATGACATTCGTAGACAGCGGAGCAAAAGAAACAACTTGCACATCATCTAATAACTCACCCTCCACAGCACAACACTCAATACTCGCATGAGACACAATATCAACATTCAAATCATCCACAAGTTTGGCTTCAAGGTTGGAAGTGGACTCCACTACCTTCATATCCTCAATTGGACATTGGCTAATATGATGTCCAAACTCTAGACACCAAACACATTGAATATCACAAGTACGAGAATTTGAGTTTTTAAATGTACCTTGATATTCAAGCTTCGAAACCAACTTCGGTCTAGTTATGACCTTCTTCTCTCCACTCGACCTTCGTGCGGATGTCAAGAACTCCTCCCACGAGTCAATTCCCTGCCTACCGCTCGAGTTGCACCTCCTAGCATTGTGATTTGGAACAAACTGCTTCCTCATCACCATTTTCATCTCATCCCATGTAACTATAGGGTCATGCCCACATCGTCTCCTACCTAGTACTAACTTATCCCACCAAGTACTAGCATAGTCGGTAAACTCACTGCAAGCTCGTCTTACCTTCATTGCTTCGGTATAATCCTCCCGTTTCTCAAATACACACTCCATTCTCTCTTCCCACTCAAGGTACACCTTTGGATCGGCTTCCCCACTGAAAAATGGAATTGTCATCTTCGTACCACTCAGTCTATACCCTTCCCGGCTTCTATACCCCTTATCCTCATCAAATCTCCTATAACGATCCATGTTCAACAACGTATCTCCTCCGACTCTACTACCTCGCCTATTCTCATCAATATGCACATCATACATCTCCTCTTCTTCACACCTCCGATATTTTTTTCGTTGAGACTTAAACTCCTTCTCCCACCTTCTATCCAACCCTCCTAGCATCGTTTTAAATTGACGTCCGTCAATCATTATACCTGCAAGAAAAAGGTTAGTATAAAACAATAAAGAATAAAGTTTCCTCACCACAAATTCTCACTAGTCACTCCAATGAAAATTCACTCGCACTCGTCTTTTTCCCTCACCACAAAACCTCACAAATCACTCCAATGAAAATTCACTCCACTCAAATATTTTCACTCAAGTGAGAATTCTCAAGGGGGCGCTTAAGCCTCGTGGCTTCCACGTATCAAACTTATGAGATCAATCATGTGACATCTGAAATTCGACTCACTTAGACCACACAAGAACAAGCAACTTTGAAAAATTGACTAGAATGCGACTAAATGATAAGGACAAACTTAACGCTGAAATATAAGCGCTAAAATTCCAACAAACACCCGATTCCAAAATTAATATTTTTTTTTCTCTTTCTTTTTTTTTTTCGGGTGAACAGTACCGTGAACAGTAATTCCGGTATGAATAGTGAATCCGGGGTGAATAGTAACTCCGGCAAGAATAGTACTCCGGCGTGAATAGTAAATCCGATCGTGAACAGTAAATCTGATGAATAGTAAATCCGGCAAGAACAGTAATCGCGAATTCCGGCAATGAATAGTATTAACGAATCCGGCGATGAACAGTAATTCCGGCAATGAAAATTAACTTCGGATATGAACAGTACGCTACAGTACTGTGAACAGTTAATCCGGAGAATGAACAGTAAGTCCGATAGTGAACAGTAACTCCGATCGTGAATAGTATATCTGACACGATGAACAGTTCCGTGAATAGTAAATTCGGCAGCGATGAACAGTAAAATGGGCAGATGAACAGTTCCGTGAATAGTAAAACCGTTGATGAACAGTACCGTCGGATGAATAGTGCAGGAGATGAACAGTATCCACGAATTTTTTTTTTTTTTTTGTAGATTCAGCAACAACGTAGAAATCGCTACACGAAAATCGGTATTGAAATCCTATGAAGAATTGAATGGATACGCTTACTTGAATCAAAAACCTTGAGCTCTGATACCAAATGACGTGAATCTTGATACGAATAAATAGCAAACACGATTAAACAATCGCACCCTCTATTCAATTACGATAACAAGACTCGTGTGTTTTCCCGATCTTTGAAACAAGTAATGGATAGGTGTGATATTCACCTCTAAACTAGCAAGAGTTTAGCAACAAATAAACACGAGAGAAACAATCACGTTTCAAGAGAACCTCCAAAGAACCCGCCCTTGGCAACCCTCGTGATACTCGATTGACAAACGCCACAAAAGATAAATCTTTTGATAAGTTTGATTTGATACAACGCAAAAGTTATAACGAAACTTAAGCTTGTGTTGAGAGAATTCTCAATATCATAAAAGATGAATAATAATCAATGTTGTCTTTACAATCAATAAAATTCGTCTATATATTGACTACAAATCAAAAAGATATGAAATCTAGTTACCAAAATAAATAAAACTCTTATTTAGGAAACTAACTCTCCGTCAAAACTAAAGGGCACGGACCCCGTGTAGGCCTCCGGGTGAGGGTCCGTGTAGGCTCTGTAAAATTACTCTCCGGAAAACAATGGACACGGACCCCGTGCACAGGTCCGTGCTCGGGTCCGTGTAGACTCGGGTTTCTCTTCCTCAAATGTAATGGACACAGACCCCGTGTACTGGTCCGTGCTCGGGTCCGTGCAGCCTCGGTTCCTCAAAATAATGCTTGAATAATGTTCCTTCGGCTTTCCAACGTGCTCCCATGCATCACGAGCCCTTCTCCCTTGCTTATCAATAATTTGAACACCATGTCCGGCCAGATTCACATCAGGTTGTTGTGGATAGATTCTCTAAGATGGCACATTTTATAGCTTGTCATAAAACCGATGATGCTTCAAACATTGCGGATTTGTTCTTTAGAGAAGTCGCTAGGTTGCTTGGCATGCCTAGGACTATTGTTTCTGGTCGCGATGTTAAATTTTTGAGTTACTTTTGCAATAATTTATGGGCTAAACTTGGCACAAAATTGTTGTTTTCTACTACTTGTCATCCTCAAACTGAAGTTGTCAATAGAACTTTGGAAACACCTTTGCGTGCTATTCTTAAAAAGAACTTGGATTGACATTTCTATGGACTTTATTTTGGGGTTGCCTAGGACTAAGAAGGGGAGGGATTCTATTTTTGTTGTTGTGGATAGATTCTCTAAGATGGCACATTTTATAGCTTGTCATAAAACCGATGATGCTTCAAACATTGCAGATTTGTTATTTAGAGAAGTCACTAGGTTGCTTGGCATGCCTAGGACTATTGTTTCTAGTCGCGATGTTAAATTCTTGAGTTACTTTTGGAAAAATTTATGGGCTGAACTGAGCACAAAATTGTTGTTTTCTACTACTTGTCATCCTCAAACTGATGGACAAACTGAAGTTGTCAATAGAACTTTGGGAACATCTTTGCGTGCTATTCTTAAAAAGAACTTGGATTGACATTTCTGTGGACTTTATTTTGGGGTTGCCTAGGACTAAGAAGGGGAGGGATTCTATTTTTGTTGTTGTGGATAGATTCTCTAAGATGGCACATTTTATAGCTTGTCATAAAACCTATTTTGCTTCAAACATTGCGGATTTTTTCTTTAGAGAAGTCGCTAGTTTGCTTGGCATGCCTAGGACTATTGTTTCTAGTCGCGATGTTAAATTCTTGAGTTACTTTTGAAAGACTTTATGGGCTGAACTTGGCACAAAATTGTTGTTTTCTAGTAACTTGTCATCCTCAAACTGAAGGAAAAACTGAAGTTGTCAATAGAACTTTGGGAACACCTTTGCGTGCTATTCTTAAAAAGAACTTGTACTGACAATTCTATGGACTTTATTTTGGGGTTGCCTAGGACTAAGAAGGGGATGTATTCTATTTTTGTTGTTGTGGATAGATTCTCTAAGATGGCACAATTTATAGCTTGTCATAAAACCAATGATGCTTCAAACATTGCGGATTTGTTCTTTAGAGAAGTCGCTAGGTTGCTTGGCATGCCTAGGACTATTGTTTCTGGTCGCGATGTTAAATTCTTGAGTTATTGGAAGACTTTATGGGCTGAACTTGGCACAAAATTGTTGTTTTCTACAACTTGTCATCCTCAAACTGATGGACAAACTGAATTTGTCAATAGAACTTTTGGAACACCTTTGCGTGCTGTTCTTAAAAAGAACTTGGATTGACATTTCTATGGACTTTATTTTGGGGTTGCCTAGGACAAAGAAGGGGAGGGATTCTATTTTTGTTGTTGTGGATAGATTCTCTAAGATGGCACATTTTATAGCTTGTCATAAAACCGATGTTTCTTCAAACATTGCGGATTTTTTCTTTAGAGAAGTCGCTAGGTTGCTTGGCATGTCTAGGACTATTGATTCTGGTCGCGATGTTAAATTCTTGAGTTACTTTTGGAAGACTTTATGGGCTGAACTTGGAACAAAATTGTTGTTTTCTACTACTTGTCATCCTCAAACTGATGGAAAAACTGAAGTTGTCAATAGAACTTTGGGAACACCTTTGCGTGCTATTCTTAAAAAGAACTTGGATTGACATTTCTATGGACTTTATTTTGGGGTTGCCTAGGACTAAGAAGGGGAGGGATTCTATTTTTGTTGTTGTGGATAGATTCTCTAAGATGGCACATTTTATAGCTTGTCATAAAACCGATGTTGCTTCCAACATTGCGGATTTTTTCTTTAGAGAAGTCGCTAGGTTGCTTGGCATGCCTAGGACTATTGTTTCTGGTCGCGATGTTAAATTATTGTAGTGACCCGTTCCAGAATCACCTACTAATCAGAACTTAAGCATGCAAAATTTAACATTTAAACTGAATTAGGTAAACAGCGGAAAAACAGTAATACAACCCAATCGAATCTGTAAGTACAAAAATACTTAAACAACCAGATCGAACTAAATACCAAGAACAAATACCAACAACTACAGGTCAACCTCTGCCAGCTCCCTGTCCACTCCCTCCTGGACCGTCCAACCTGAGACCTGCCCCATCGAATAGGGTGTCCAAAACAGAGATAAACCGAGGACGTGAGCATAAAACGCTCAGCACCGAAAGCATGAGTATACAAGACTATGACATGCATGTATGCAAAATGTACTGGATACCAGGATCTGGGTATATCGAAATACTGCTCAGGTAAATGACGTCAAGGTATGTAGCACTCTGCGCCGTCGCACCAGGAGGTGGCTCCCATACCAAAATAAACCTGTGGATATACCGGTGACCTGACCACCGTCGGCCAACGGGGTCCAACCATCCACAACAAACGAGGGCTGAGCACCCTCTCAACAGGCTATCTCAAAAATAGTCAGGCTCAACATGATTATGCAAATGCCGCATAATAAACCATGTATCATATGACAGATAATAATGCAACATATAAACATGCAACACATAGTAAAGCATACTCAATCCTGCTATCTCGGATAGTACTTTCGTACCTCAAACCAGTAGATCCTAGCAATCAGTCCTAGAATCAAGTCTGCGTCCGTAGTCAGCCCACTAATGCCGCTAGCTCCCAACTAGAGCACAGCTCCGCTACAAGACTAGTAGCTCCCCGCTAGTGTCTAAACCTCGAGAAAAGACTAGAAACCCATCAGAAACGACTAAAACGCTCTGGAACACTCGGAATTGGCGAGTAAAAAGTGAAACCTCGCACCTCTATTTATAGACAACGATCGGAAGATCCGATCCGGCACACTTCGGACGATCCGAACTCTGATCGGACGATCCGAACTCTGATCGGACGATCCGAACCTTGCATGTCTTCCACGTGTCCAGACACCTGTCTTCGGACGATCCGAACCCTGATCGGACGATCCGAACTCTGCATGTCTTCCACGTGTCCAGCCACCTGTCTTCGGACGATTCGAACCCTCTTCGGACGATCCGAACCCGCTTCGGACGATCCGAACTCTGTTCGGTCCTTCCGATCCCACCGAAATATAATTAATCCAATAATTAACTCAAATTAGGCATCGGGATACTACATTCTCCCCCCCTAAAAAGGATTTCGTCCGCGAAATCGAGTCTGAAGAATGACAATTCTGAACAACAATACATTCAATCTTAAGAATGAATTACAACTGAAAGTACAACTGAAATTACAATCATTACTGAAAATACTACAACTAGAACAACTCTGGATGCTCTGACCGCATGCGACTCTCTAGTTCCCAAGTAGCTTCTTCAGTACCTCGGCGCTGCCACTGCACTAAGACAAGAGGAATAGTCTTATTCCGCAGTACCTTATCCTTCCGGTCTAAGATCGAAACCGGTCTTTCCACAAAAGACAAATCCGGATTCAGCTGAACTTCTGTCGGATGCAAAACATGAGACTCATCCGCTACGTATCGTCTCAACAAGGACACATGAAACACATTGTGAACACTAGACAGATACGGTGGCAAAGCTAATCTGTAGGCCAAATCTCCCACACATTCTAAGATCTCAAAAGGACCAATGAATCTCGGAGATAGCTTACCCTTGAGTCCAAATCTCAGAATCCTCCGAAAAGGTGATACCTTGAGAAACACTTTCTCGCCTGCATCAAAATGAAGAGGTCTGCGCTTGGTGTTCGCATAACTCGCTTGTCGATCCTGAGCAGTCTTAATCCGCTGTTTGATCACAAGAACTTTGTCCATGGCCTGCTGAATCAATTCTGGACCCTCGACCTGTCGTTCTCCGACTTCTTCCCAGAACAGAGGAGTACGACAACGTCGACCATACAATGCTTCAAACGGAGACATATCAATACTCCTATGAAAACTGTTATTGTATGCAAACTCTATCAGCGGCAGATGATCCTGCCAAGCTGGCCCGAAATCCATCACACAAGATCTCAACATATCCTCAAGAGTACGAATAGTCCTCTCTGACTGACCGTCAGTCTCTGGGTGATATGCAGTACTCAAACTCAGGGTAGTGCCCAAAGCTTGATGAAAGCTGCCCCAAAATCTAGATGTAAATCGAGGATCTCTGTCACTAACGATACTCACGGGCACACCATGAAACCGTACAATCTCCTGAATGTACAACCGTGCCATCCGATCGAAAGTGAAATCTCTGTTATACGGAAGAAAATGGGCAGACTTAGTAAGTCGATCCACTACCACCCAGATAGCATCTCTATTCCCCACAGACATAGGCAAGTGAGTCACGAAGTCCATCGTGATATGCTCCCACTTCCACTCCGGAATAGGAAGATTCTGCAACAAACCTCCAGGTCGTCGATACTCAGCCTTCACCTGCTGACAGACAAGGCACTTGGAGACATACTGATAAACATTACGTTTCATACCTTTCCACCAAAATCGAGTCCTCAAATCCTTATACATCTTGTTGCTCCCTGGATGAACACTCAACTTGCTACGATGAGCCTGGGACAAAATCTCTTCCCTCAAAGTGTCATCTTCCGGTACAACAACACGACCAGATAAGCACAAAAGACCCTCGGACTGATAGGAATCCAGAAGTATTATCTCTATCAGCCAACCGAGCTAATTTCTGAACCTTAGAATCAGACATCTGAGCATCTCTAATCCGAGAATACAAAACTGGCTCGGACAAAATAGTAGCTATATGGATACTCTCTGTTCCCTTCCGATGCTTACAATTGAATCCCATCGAACAGAAATCCTGAATAATCCCAGATACAGCACAAGTCTGAAGAGCAGATAACCTCACCTTGCGACTAAGAGCATCGGCCGTGAGATTCGCAGATCCTGGATGATACTTGATCTCACAATCGTAATCCTTGAGTAGATCCATCCAACGACGCTGACGCATGTTCAACTCAGCCTGAGTGAACAGATACTTCAAACTCTTATGATCGGTGAAAATCTCAAATCGCTCACCATACAAATAATGGCGCCAGATTTTCAAAGCAAAAACGATCGCTGCTAATTCCAGATCATGAACAGGATAGTTTTCCTCATGAGGCTTTAACTGTCTCGACGCATAAGCAATCACATGCTCATTCTGCATCAGAACACACCCTAGTCCCTGTAAAGAGGCATCGGTGTAAACACTGAAACCACCAGATCCAGACGGTAAAGCCAAAACAGGCGCAGATGTCAAACGTCTGCGAAGTTCCAAGAAACTCTCTTCGCACTCTGATGTCCATTCAAATGAAACATCTTTCCGAGTGAGCTGAGTGAGTGGCCTAGCAATCTGAGAGAAGTTGACAATGAAACGGCGATAATACCCAGCCAATCCCAGAAAACTGCGGATCTCGACTACTGTCGTCGGACGCGACCAGTTAAATACCGCTTCCACCTTACTTGGGTCAACTGAAACTCCCTCGCTAGAAATGACATGACCAAGGAATACAACCCTGTCAATCCAAAACTCACATTTACTCAACTTCGCATAAAGCTGATTCTCGCGAAGTGTCTGTAAAATAATCCTTAAGTGTTGTGCGTGTTCTTGCTGATCATGCGAATAGATTAAGATATCATCTATAAACACCACAACAAACTTATCCAAGAATTCCCGAAAAACCCGATTCATCAGATCCATAAAAACTGCTGGTGCATTCGTCACCCCAAAAGGCATAACCAGAAACTCATAATGCCCATACCGGGTCCTGAATGCAGTCTTCGATATATCTCTCTGATGAACCCGAAGCTGATGATAACCAGACCTTAAATCAATCTTGGAATACACAGAGGTACCTTGCAGTTGATCAAATAAATCATCAATCCATGGCAACGGATACTTATTCTTTATCGTCGCACGATTCAACTGCCGATAATCTATGCAGAGCCGCATAGAACCATCCTTCTTTTTGACAAAAAGAACTGGTGCTCCCCACGGGGACACACTGGGTCGAATATACCCCTTGTCAAGAAGATCCTGCAACTGCTGTTTCAATTCTTGCATCTCCGATGGAGCTAAACGATAAGGAGCTCTAGAGATTGGTGCCGTGCCTGGCACTAAATCAATGCCGAAATCCACTTCCCGAACGGGAGGAAAACCAGGAATCTCCTCGGGAAAAACATCCGGAAAATCGCAAACCACTGGAATGTCACTGATACCGACACTATCTGCGGACGAATCAATAGCATAGATAAGGTAGCCTTCCCCGCCCGACTCTAAAGCACGACAGGCTTTCAGAGCAGAAACCACAGGCATCGGGGGTCGCGCTCCCTCTCCATAGAAAAACCAACTGTCGCCCTCAACTGGACGAAACTGCACAAACTTCTGATAACAGTCCACAGTAGATCTAAACACAGTCAGCACATCTATTCCCAGAATGCAATCAAAATCCTCCATCACAAGAATCATCAAATTAGCAGTTAAAGCATTACCCTCAAACTCTAGAGGACAACCCAAAACTAGACGTTTAGCTAGCACCGAATGACCCATCGGCGTGGAAACAGATACCACAACGTCCAAAGAAGTGAAAGGTAACTTATGACGCTTAGCAAATCTCGCAGATATGAATGAATGAGATGCACCAGTGTCAATGAGAACGTAAGCAGGTAATCCACATAATAAAAACACACCTGCGATAACTCTCTCGTTCTCCTCAGCCGCCTGATCCTGGTTAAGAGCAAATGTAATAGCCGAGCCCGGTGTACGGTACGGTTTAAGCTTTATTGTGTTAATTGGGTTTATGATTAGTCGTTTATAGTTGTGTTTTGGGCTATAGTATTATTGGTTATTATTTATTTGAGGTGTTAGTTGGTGTTGATTGTTCGTTTCAGCGTTTCGAATCGATTTTTAGTTGTTTTGTTACTGTTCATTGCCGTGAGTAGAGTGCACCCGCGCTCTTAGATGAGTGCCCCCGCGGTGTACTATTCATGATTTTGCATTTTGAGGGCCGTGGCATGACCGCACCCGCGGCAGTGCAAGGACCGCACCCGCGGTGAGACCGCACCCGCGGTAATTGTAGCACCGCACCCGCGGTGATCGTGCATGAGAATTATTTTGGTATGCCGAGAGCATGGCGCACCCGCGGTGCTTGTGTTGGCGCACCCGCGGTGTAAGTATGGGCGAGTTTTTAAGTGACTTTTTGGGAGTTGTTGGCCATACCTACCTTATCTTCTTTCCTCCATTTCCGATTTTTTCTCTTTTGGCAAGGGTTTTCATCCATTTCAATTGCTTCCCACCTTTGATTCTTGGCTTTGTTTCGATTTCCGACTTGAGATCATCGTTCTCCGTGGTATAAGGAAGCTTAGGTAAGTTTTTGGTGCGATTCTAACGAGGTTTTGAGTTAAGGGTTATTTTGGATTTGATGTTTGAGTTGTTTAATGGATTATTTGGCTTGTACTTGTGGATCTAGAGTTGATATTGGTGTTATTTATGGATTATTGTTGTAGGTGGTGTACCAAGAGTATAGTTGGAGGTGTTCTATTGGTTTGTAAGTGGAATTTCATCCTTTTTGCTCACATGATATTATATGTATTGTGTTTTAAAGGTTTCAAAGTGTTATTCCCTTCCATTGATCCATTGCTATGTATTCATTTCATTGATTATCTATTGGAGGCATTGTATGTCTCACCATTGTTATAAAGGGAATACAAGAAATATTATGAGATTGCGAAACGACGGCCTTAAATGCTATTGAGAATTCAAATGTTTTATTGGATTGATTTATCATAGCCATGGCATTGCATGCAATTAGATGATCATCGACCATAGGCTTTTATCCCCTCACAGTTATCGATTTATATCGATGGGATATTGGCAACCACAGTTACAGATACTATTGATATCAATCCAACCATAGAAAAGAGAATACCATCGTATTACTATCTATTGCTATGCTATTGCTACAGTTATTGCTACAGTATTCATGTTTCAGAGTCGATGGTATTTATGATTTAAAAGCCATGTTTTACAGTGTATACTATGTATCATTGCTATGTAAGAGTTCCACTTGCTGAGATTTATTCTCATTTCAGTTATTTTCATGTGATGCAGATAAGAGCGACGGACCGGGACGTTGACTGTGGATGGGGGTCATATGCATACGAAGATTGGAAGGATGATTATTTTGTACCATTTTGTAACATGATCACACTAATGATATTTTGTATTTTGTTATGTCATTGGAATGATCATGTTGTTATTTTGTAAACACTTTTATAAAATGTATTTTGAAACTCCTTCCATGTTTGAAAGAAAATTTTAAATTCCGCTGTATTTTAATTGTATCGGGTCAGGGTGTCACATTTAGTGGTATCAGAGCGGTGTTCTTCGGACCAATGCATATGACTTCGTCTACCTTCAACTGTCCGGGTATGTTTTCTTGCATCTATCCATTGTTATATTATTGATTGGTGTCTTGTGAGCAATTGTAGAGTATGCCTCCTAAGCGTAAGGCAGCAGAGGGTGAGGATAGTTCTTCCTCGAGAGTTGTCGACGAGTTCGGCAAGTTGCTTAAGGAGCAGGCCAAGGTGCATAGCGATCAGATTCAGCAGTTGCTCCGATTGCAAGGAGCAGGACAGGGTCGAGGCCAAGTGAGAGGTCAAGTTGCTCAGGCTGTTGGCACTGATGCCGTCTTTTCTTCTTTTAAGAGAATGGATCCACCAGAATTCGCAGGTAGCACCGATCCTCTAGTTGCTGTCGAGTGGGTCAAGGCGCTTGAAGCTATCTTCGATCATCTCCAGTATGAGGATAAAGACAGGTTTAGCTGTGCAGTGTTCATGTTGGTTAAGGCTGCCCGCATTTGGTGGAATGCTACGAAAGTTGGAGTTGATGTTGCGACACTGAAGTGGTCAGAGTTCACTGACTTGTTCTACGACAAGTATTTCCCCGACGCACTTCGAGCGAGGAAGGTTACGGAGTTCTTGGAACTTAGACAGGGGAGCTTGGATGTTGGCCAGTATATCCTGAAGTTTGAGGAGGGTTGCCTATTTGCTCCGTATATTGTTTCGAACGACAAGGACAAGGCGCTCATTTCATTCGAGGCCTTAGAGCTGAGATTCGTCGTGACACCAACATGTCCAAGGCTGTTACTTTCAAGGAGATTGTGTCCAAAGCTTTGTTGGCCGAGCAGGATGAGAAGGACATCGCCAGGGAGAGGCAAGAGAGACACCAGGCCATTGCTCAGAGAGGCCAGGGTTCTAATCAGAGGGGCAGGGATCGTTTCAAGGGCAAGGGCAAGATGGAGTCGAGTCCTAGACCTCCGCCAGTTCCAGTTCCATTTGATCCTGAGAAGCCGCAGTGTCCAAAGTGTGGTAAGCATCATCGAGGAGAGTGCAGATTGGGCACTCATACTTGTTTTCGTTGTGGCGCGGCGGGTCACGTTGCTAGTAATTGCCCGAGGGGAGATAGCCAAGGGAAGGTGCAGGGTCGTATCTTTTCCATGACGAAGGAAGGTATTAATCGTGAATCTTCATTGATCCTTAGTACTATTTTGATTTCAGGCAGAGTAGCTACTACTTTGATTGATACTGGTGCTACTCATTCTTTTATGTCTGAATTATTTTTGAGATCTTTGGGTATAGTTCCTTCTATTCTTTCCCTTCATCTTAATGTTGTTTTGCCTTCGGGGGACGTGTTGTGCCCGACATCGATTGTCTTTGCGTGCCCTGTTCGTATTGAGGAGCGAGTTGTCTTCGCTGATTTGATTGTTATCCCTATGGTTGCTTTCGACGTTATTCTTGGCATGGATTGACTTTCGACTTACCGTGCAGTTATCGATTGTGTTGCTAAGAAGGTGACTTTTGCAGATGATGGCCAGGGAGGAGCGCTCGCCAGTGCAGGTACTTCGCTGGTCCTTCCTTTTATTTCTTGTCTTGAGGCTGAGAGATTGTTGTGTAGAGGTTGCGATGGATTTCTTGCTTCTATTGTGGATGTTGATAGATTGATTAAGTTGAATGTAGATGATATTGATGTGGTGAGGGAGTTTGCTGATGTGTTTGAGGATGATGTTCCGGGTTTGCCGCCGGATAGGGATGTTGAGTTTGTGATCGATTTAGCTCCGGGTACGGTTCCTATCTCTAAGGCTCCGTACAGGATGGCCCCTACCGAGATGAAGGAGTTGAAGACTCAGTTGCAGGATCTTTTAGACAAAGGCTTTATTCGTCCGAGTTCTTCGCCTTGGGGAGCTCCGGTTCTGTTTGTCAAGAAGAAGGATGGTTCCTTGCGGCTGTGTATCGACTACAGGGAGCTCAACAAAGTGACTGTCAAGAACAAGTATCCGTTGCCTCGGATAGATGATTTGTTTGATCAGCTCCATGGTGCCACTGTGTTCTCGAAGATTGATCTTCGGTCTGGCTACTATCAGTTGAAGGTTAGGGAGTCTGATATCCCTAAGACAGCTTTCCGGACCAGGTATGGTCACTATGAGTTTCTTGTGATGTCTTTTGGTTTGACCAATGCCCCTTCAGTCTTCATGGACCTGATGAACCGTGTGTTCAAGCCTTATCTGGATAGCTTCGTCATTGTCTTCATTGACGATATCTTGATCTATTCCAAGACCAGAGAGCTTCATGCAGAGCATCTCAGAGTGGTGCTTCAGTTGTTGCGAGAGAAGAGGTTGTTTGCCAAGTTGAAGAAGTGTGAGTTTTGGCTGGATCAGATTTCTTTTCTAGGCCATGTGGTTTCGAGAGATGGCATTGCTGTTGATCCATTGAAGATAGAGGCGATTCAGAGTTGGCCTATTCCTACCACTGTTTCAGAGGTTCGCAGTTTCCTCGGTTTGGCGGGTTACTATCGTCGTTTTATTTCAGGTTTCTCTAAGATTGCCCTGCCATTGTCCAATCTGACGAGGAAGACTGTGAAGTTCGAGTGGTCTATTGATTGCCAGAGTGCATTTCAGGAGTTGAAGGACAGATTGACGACAGCTCCTGTTCTTTCTTTGCCCAGTGGTTCAGAGGATTTTGTGGTCTATACCGATGCGTCGAAGAGAGGCCTTGGTGCAGTGTTGATGCAGAGAGGTAAGGTCATTGCCTATGCGTCTCGCCAGTTGAAAGATTATGAGAAGAATTATCCGACGCACGATTTGGAGCTTGCAGCTGTGGTTTTCGCCCTTAAGATTTGGAGACATTATCTGTATGGCGAAAAGTGTGAGATCTTCACAGACCACAAGAGTTTGAAGTATTTGTTCTCGCAGAAAGAGCTCAATATGCGACAGAGGAGGTGGTTAGAGCTGGTCAAGGATTATGATGTGACCATCAGCTATCACCCAGGGAAGGCGAATGTGGTGGCTGATGCTTTGAGCCGCAAATCGAGTGCTTCTTTGAGTTCTTTGATTCAGAGACCATTGTTGATGGATTTGCAGAGAGAGGAGATTGATCTAGTGATTCCAGGTACCATTGCTCGCTTTTCAGCGTTGGTCATTCGATCTACTTTGACGGACAGGATCCGTAGAGAGCAGTCGACTGATGTTCAGTTGACAGAGTTGAGAGCTAGAGCTGAGGCTAGAGGGAATTCAGAGTTTAGTCTGAATGGTGATGGTTTGGTAACTTTCAGAGACCGTATTTGTGTTCCTTCTGGCGACGATATTCGTAGAGACGTCTTGACAGAGGCTCATACCGCACCTTATTCGATTCATCCAGGCAGTACGAAGATGTATCAGGATCTTCGTCGACTCTACTGGTGGCCAGGTATGAAGAGAGATATTGCTTTGTTCATTTCTCAGTGCCTTACTTGTCAGCAGGTTAAGATTGAGCATCAGAGACCTGCTGGGACATTGCTATCTTTGCCGATTCCTCAGTGGAAGTGGGAGCACATCACCATGGATTTCGTGACTGGTCTGCCCAGAGTTCAGAGGGGTTATAATTCCATTTGGGTCATTGTTGATAGATTGACCAAGTCGGCTCATTTTCTCCCAGTCAAGACGACGTATTCGATGTCTCAGTATGCCGAGGACTACATTGCCGAGATTGTTAGACTTCATGGTGTGCCCGTGTCGATTGTGTCTGATCGTGACCCTAGATTTACCTCCGAGTTTTGGAAGAGTCTTCACAGAGCTTTGGGTTCTCGATTAGCTTTCAGTACAGCTTATCATCCTCAGAGCGACGGTCAGTCAGAGAGAGTCATTCAGATTCTGGAGGATATGCTCAGAGCTTGTACTATTGACTATTCTGGTAGTTGGGATTCTAAGCTGCCACTTGTGGAGTTCACGTACAACAATAGCTACCAGGCGACGATTGGCATGGCACCGTATGAGGCACTTTATGGCAGGAAGTGCAGATCCCCTTTGTTTTGGGATGAGGTTGGAGAGAGGAAGATGTTGGGTCCCGAGTTGGTCCAGCAGACTGCCGATGTTGTTGCAGTTATCAGAGAGAGGATGAAGACTGCTCAGTCGAGGCAGAAGAGTTATGCAGACGTTCGTCGTAGACCTTTGAAGTTCGAGGTTGGCGATCATGTTTTTCTGAAGATAGCACCTCTCAAGGGTGTGATGAGATTTGGCAAGAAGGGCAAGTTGAGTCCTAGATTCATTGGTCCATTCGAGATATTGGACAGAGTTGGTGACCGAGCCTACAGATTAGCCCTACCGCCCGATCTTGACAGAGTCCATAATGTGTTTCACGTATCGATGCTCAGGAAGTATATTGCAGATCCTTCCCATGTTCTTCGCCACGAGCCATTGGACTTGACGCCGAATTTGACTTACCAAGAGATTCCGGTCCAGATTTTGGATCGCACTGTCAGAGTATTGAGGAACAAAGAGATCGGCATCGTTAAAGTCCTTTGGAGGAACCATTTGATCGAGGAGGCTACGTGGGAACCAGAGACTGAGATGAGAGAGAGGTATCCTGAGTTGTTCGTGCCGTGACGTCAATTTCGAGGACGAAATTCCTCTAAGGAGGGGAGATTGTAATAGCCGAGCCCGGTGTACGGTACGGTTTAAGCTTTATTGTGTTAATTGGGTTTATGATTAGTCGTTTATAGTTGTGTTTTGGGCTATAGTATTATTGGTTATTATTTATTTGAGGTGTTAGTTGGTGTTGATTGTTCGTTTCAGCGTTTCGAATCGATTTTTAGTTGTTTTGTTACTGTTCATTGCCGTGAGTAGAGTGCACCCGCGCTCTTAGATGAGTGCCCCCGCGGTGTACTATTCATGATTTTGCATTTTGAGGGCCGTGGCATGACCGCACCCGCGGCAGTGCAAGGACCGCACCCGCGGTGAGACCGCACCCGCGGTAATTGTAGCACCGCACCCGCGGTGATCGTGCATGAGAATTATTTTGGTATGCCGAGAGCATGGCGCACCCACGGTGCTTGTGTTGGCGCACCCGCGGTGTAAGTATGGGCGAGTTTTTAAGTGACTTTTTGGAAGTTGTTGGCCATACCTACCTTATCTTCTTTCCTCCATTTCCGATTTTTTCTCTTTTGGCAAGGGTTTTCATCCATTTCAATTGCTTCCCACCTTTGATTCTTGGCTTTGTTTCGATTTCCGACTTGAGATCATCGTTCTCCGTGGTATAAGGAAGCTTAGGTAAGTTTTTGGTGCGATTCTAACGAGGTTTTGAGTTAAGGGTTATTTTGGATTTGATGTTTGAGTTGTTTAATGGATTATTTGGCTTGTACTTGTGGATCTAGAGTTGATATTGGTGTTATTTATGGATTATTGTTGTAGGTGGTGTACCAAGAGTATAGTTGGAGGTGTTCTATTGGTTTGTAAGTGGAATTTCATCCTTTTTGCTCACATGATATTATATGTATTGTGTTTTAAAGGTTTCAAAGTGTTATTCCCTTCCATTGATCCATTGCTATGTATTCATTTCATTGATTATCTATTGGAGGCATTGTATGTCTCACCATTGTTATAAAGGGAATACAAGAAATATTATGAGATTGCGAAACGACGGCCTTAAATGCTATTGAGAATTCAAATGTTTTATTGGATTGATTTATCATAGCCATGGCATTGCATGCAATTAGATGATCATCGACCATAGGCTTTTATCCCCTCACAGTTATCGATTTATATCGATGGGATATTGGCAACCACAGTTACAGATACTATTGATATCAATCCAACCATAGAAAAGAGAATACCATCGTATTACTATCTATTGCTATGCTATTGCTACAGTTATTGCTACAGTATTCATGTTTCAGAGTCGATGGTATTTATGATTTAAAAGCCATGTTTTACAGTGTATACTATGTATCATTGCTATGTAAGAGTTCCACTTGCTGAGATTTATTCTCATTTCAGTTATTTTCATGTGATGCAGATAAGAGCGACGGACCGGGACGTTGACTGTGGATGGGGGTCATATGCATACGAAGATTGGAAGGATGATTATTTTGTACCATTTTGTAACATGATCACACTAATGATATTTTGTATTTTGTTATGTCATTGGAATGATCATGTTGTTATTTTGTAAACACTTTTATAAAATGTATTTTGAAACTCCTTCCATGTTTGAAAGAAAATTTTAAATTCCGCTGTATTTTAATTGTATCGGGTCAGGGTGTCACAGCAAAGACCTGCCCTTGAGTACGCGGTCGGAGGTTAGAACCCTGAGTAGACTGTCCCTGCTGTGGCCTCTGATGAACTGAAGCCTGAGAACCAGATCCTGATCCTCCGCCCGTCTGTGGACAATCTCTCTTCATGTGGCCCATCTCACCGCACTTGTAACAAGCACCCGCAACCTTGCGACAACGCTCCGTCGGATGATCCTTCCCGCAATGCTGACACGGGCCCTTCTTCTTCCCAAAATGGTGAATTCCTCCAGATCCAGAGGAAGAAGAAGTAGATCCAGCCTTCTTAAATGCTTGGGCGCGGGGACCCAAAGAACTAGTAGGACGAGCAGACTGCATGGCTCGACCTCTCAGCAAACTGCCCTCAGCTTGGCGACAACGATTCACAAGACCCTCATACGATGTCGGATCATCGCAGACAACAACCCGATCATAAATCTCCTGATTGAGGCCCTGAAGAAAATGGTTATACTTGGCCATAGCATTGTCACTGACATGCGGAACATACGGAAGCAACTCAAAGAACTTCTGCTGATACTCATCAACAGACAAACTTCCCTGCTTCAGATTGATCAACTCAATCGCCTTGGTCTGCAGAAGAGCTGGCGGAAAGTAAAGCAGCATGAAAGCGGCTCGGAAATCGGCCCAAAGAACTCGACCCTGTCGCTGAACTATCGGTGCAGAGGTAGACCTCCACCACTTGCGCGCACCACCCTCCAGCAAGAAATCAAGGGTATCAATCTGCTGCTCCGCCGAGCACTGAAAAGTCTTGAAGCAGCTCTCCATCCTCTCGAGCCAGTTCTCCGCAACATCCGGGGTCTCACCGCCTGAAAGAGGTTTCGGCCCCATCTGCAAGAACCGATGCATACTAAAACTCCGAGGCTCATCACGACGGTGTTGACGACGTTCTCGATGCTCTCGACGACGCTCCCGATCGTCGCGGTCACCCCAGCGTCCAACGCTGCCATGACTACTAGCATCGTCGTCAAAACCAGACATCTCTTAGCTACAAAAGTTACCAGCGATTAAACCCAAAAGAACAGTTCTAAATCCCAAAATCTTAATGCATGCTCTGATACCATAAATGTAGTGACCCGTTCCAGAATCACCTACTAATCAGAACTTAAGCATGCAAAATTTAACATTTAAACTGAATTAGGTAAACAGCGGAAAAACAGTAATACAACCCAATCGAATCTGTAAGTACAAAAATACTTAAACAACCAGATCGAACTAAATACCAAGAACAAATACCAACAACTACAGGTCAACCTCTGCCAGCTCCCTGTCCACTCCCTCCTGGACCGTCCAACCTGAGACCTGCCCCATCGAATAGGGTGTCCAAAACAGAGATAAACCGAGGACGTGAGCATAAAACGCTCAGCACCGAAAGCATGAGTATACAAGACTATGACATGCATGTATGCAAAATGTACTGGATACCAGGATCTGGGTATATCGAAATACTGCTCAGGTAAATGACGTCAAGGTATGTAGCACTCTGCGCCGTCGCACCAGGAGGTGGCTCCCATACCAAAATAAACCTGTGGATATACCGGTGACCTGACCACCGTCGGCCAACGGGGTCCAACCATCCACAACAAACGAGGGCTGAGCACCCTCTCAACAGGCTATCTCAAAAATAGTCAGGCTCAACATGATTATGCAAATGCCGCATAATAAACCATGCATCATATGACAGATAATAATGCAACATATAAACATGCAACACATAGTAAAGCATACTCAATCCTGCTATCTCGGATAATACTTTCGTACCTCAAACCAGTAGATCCTAGCAATCAGTCCTAGAATCAAGTCTGCGTCCGTAGTCAGCCCACTAATGCCGCTAGCTCCCAACTAGAGCACAGCTCCGCTACAAGACTAGTAGCTCCCCGCTAGTGCCTAAACCTCGGGAAAAGACTAGAAACCCATCAGAAACGACTAAAACGCTCTGGAACACTCGGAATTGGCGAGTAAAAAGTGAAACCTCGCGCCTCTATTTATAGACAACGATCGGAAGATCCGATCCGGCACACTTCGGACGATCCGAACTCTGATCGGACGATCCGAACCTTGCATGTCTTCCACGTGTCCAGACACCTGTCTTCGGACGATCCGAACCCTAATCGGACGATCCGAACTCTGCATGTCTTCCACGTGTCCAGCCACCTGTCTTCGGACGATTCGAACCCTCTTCGGACGATCCGAACCCGCTTCGGACGATCCGAACTCTGTTCGGTCCTTCCGATCCCACCGAAATATAATTAATCCAATAATTAACTCAAATTAGGCATCTGGATACTACAATTATTGAGTTACTTTTGGAAGACTTTATGGGCTGAACTTGGCATAAAATTGTTGTTTTCTACTACTTGTCATCCTCAAATTGATGGACAAACTGAAGTTGTCAATAGAATTTTGGGAACACCTTTGCGTGCTATTCTTAAAAAGAACTTGGATTGACAATTCTATGGACTTTATTTTGAGGTTGCCTAGGACTAAGAAGGGGATGTATTCTATTTTTGTTGTTGTGGATAGATTCTCTAAGATTGCACATTTTATAGCTTGTCATAAAACCGATGATGCTTCAAACATTGCGGATTTGTTCTTTAGAGAAGTCGCTAGGTTGCTTGGCATGCCTAGGACTATTGTTTCTGGTCGCGATGTTAAATTCTTGAGTTACTTTTGGAAGACTTTATGGGCTGAACTTGGCACAAAGTTGTTGTTTTCTACTACTTGTCATCCTCAAACGGATGGACAAACTGAAGTTGTCAATATAACTTTGGGAACACTTTTGCGTGCTATTCTTAAAAAGAACTTGGATTGACATTTCTATGGACTTTATTTTGGGGTTGTTGTGGATAGATTCTCTAAGATGGCACATTTTATAGCTTGTCATAAAACCGATGATGCTTCAAACATTGCGGATTTGTTCTTTAGAGAAGTCGCTAGGTTGCTTGGCATGCCTAGGACTATTGTTTCTGGTCGCGATGTTAAATTCTTGAGTTACTTTTGGAAGACTTTATGGGCTGAACTTGGTACAAAATTGTTGTTTTCTACTACTTGTCATCCTCAAACGGATGGACAAACTGAAGTTGTCAATATAACTTTGGGAACACTTTTGCGTGCTATTCTTAAAAAGAATTTGGATTGACATTTCTATGGACTTTATTTTGGGGTTGTTGCGGATAGATTCTGACGTGAATCTTGATACGAATAAATAGCAAACACAATAAAAAATAAATCGCACCCTCTATTCAATTACAATATTAAGATCCGTGTGTTTTCCCGATCTTTTGATTCAAGTATTGTGTGATATTCACCTCTAAACTAGCAAGAGTTTAGCAACAAATAAACACGAGGATAAACAATCGAAAACTATACGAACCTTCGAAGAACTTTGCCTACGACAATCCGCACAAGCAACGATCGACAAACGCCACAAAGTTAAAAACTTTTATAAGTTTGATTTGATTTGACAAAGCTAAAAGCTTTGAAAAGTTGAGAGAAAATTCTCAAAAGTTTGATAAACTCAAAATAATATCTCTATTGTGTTCAAAATTCGTCCAAGATATAGTCTAGATATCAAAGATACCAAAAATCTAGTTCCCTAGCAAAGTAAAACTCTAAAGAAGGAAACAAAATCGCGCAGAAAATACTGGACACGGACCCCGTGCAGACCTCCGTGTCTGGGTCCGTGTACATACTGTAAACTCTTCAGTCGGGATCAAAGGACACGGACCCCGTGCTCACCTCCGTGTACGGGTCCGTGTAGGCACTGTATTCGCCAACTTCAAAGGGCACGGACCCCGTGCCTGGGTCCGTCTCCAGGTCCGTCCAGGCACTGGATTTGCTCATCCCAGCTTGTAAATGACACGGACCCCGTGTGTAGGTCCGTGTACAGGTCCGTCCAGACTCGGTCAGCAACCTCAAATGCTTGAATGACTTTTCGTTGGCCTCCAAACGTACTCCCATGCATCACGACCTCTTCCGGCTTGCTCATGACTCCTTGTAGCGCCTCCTTGAATCTCTTTAGTCGACCCCTCGTGATTGGTCCCTCCGGCAACTGCAAAGGATCCCATGCTTTCCTTGGGACGTCCACGTTCGCATCATCCTCCCCTTCTTGAGAAGGATTTGTCCTCAAATCTTGCTCGTCACCTACATCAAACAACGACAAGTCACTAACATTAAAAGTAGAGCTAACATTATACTCACCTGGCAAGTCGAGTTTGTAGGCATTGTCATTGATCCTCTCTAGAACTTGGAATGGTCCATCGCCCCTAGGTAGTAGCTTTGAGCGTCGCTTCTCCGGAAACCTTTCCTTCCTCAAGTGTAGCCACACCCAATCGCCCTTCTCGAATACCACCTTCTTTTTCCCTTTGTTGGCTTGCTTAGCATATTTCTCATTTCGCTTCTCAATATTGGCTTTTACCTTCTCATGCAAACTCCTAACGAATTCAGCCTTCTTTTTGCCGTCTAAGTTTAACCTTTCACTCACAGGTAAAGACATCAAATCCAACGGAGTCAAAGGATTGAAACCATATACAATCTCAAATGGTGAATAGCTAGTAGTAGAGTGCACACAACGATTATAAGCAAATTCAACAAATGGCAAGCAATTTTCCCAATTCTTTAAGTTCTTCTTCAGAATAGCACGTGATAAAGTTCCTAACGTCCTATTAACTACCTCAGTTTGACCATCAGTTTGAGGATGACAGGTCGTAGAAAACAGTAATTTAGTGCCAAGTTTAGCCCACAATGTTTTCCAAAAGTAACTTAGGAATTTAACATCACGGTCCGACACAATGGTCCTAGGCATGCCATGCAGCCTAACGACTTCTCTAAAGAATAGGTCCGCAATGTTAGATGCATCATCAGTCTTGTGACAAGCAATAAAGTGTGCCATTTTCGAAAACCTATCCACAACAACAAATATAGAGTCTCTAACCTTCTTTGTCCTAGGTAACCCCAAAACAAAGTCCATAGAGATATCCACCCAAGGTTCACTAGGGACGGGAAGTGGTGTATATAATCCGTGTGGTAGTGTCCTAGACTTAGCTTGTCTACAAGTTATGCACTTCTCACAAATACGTTCAACATCACGCTTCATGTGTGGCCAATAAAAATGTTCATGCAATGCACTTAAAGTCTTAGCCACCCCAAAGTGCCCCATTAGGCCATCCCCATGTGCCTCCCTAACAAGTAATTCACGAATTGATGACTTGGGAATGCACAATCTATCCTCTCTAAACAAGAAACCTTTATGCAAGTAGAATTTATCATGTGGACCATGCATACAAGTTTCAAACACTTCCTTAAAATCATCATCTAGCACATACAACACTTTAACAAGTTCAAACCCCAATATTTTAGATTCCAAAGTAGAGAAAAGTACATACCTCCGTGATAGTGCGTCGGCCACTACATTTTCCTTACCTTGCTTATGCTTGATCATGTAGGGGAATGTCTCTATGAAGGCAACCCACTTAGCATGCCGTTTGTTCAGCTTTTGTTGCCCCTTGAGGTGCTTTAGAGACTCATGATCCGTATGAATCACAAACTCTTTAGGCCTCAAGTAGTGCTGCCACGTCTCAAGAGTCCTCACAAGTGCATAGAACTCCTTGTCATACGTGGGATAGTTCAGCGCTGCCCCATTTAGCTTCTCACTAAAGTACGCCACCGGCCTTCCTCCTTGCATCAACACGCCACCAATACCTACACCTGAAGCACCACATTCAATTTCAAAAGTATTAGCAAAATCAGGTTACTAGTCATCGCCGGATTTACTATTCAAGCCGGAGTTACTATTCACGCCGGAATCACTATTCATACCGGAATTTCTGTTCACGGTATAATGATTGACGGACGTCAATTTAAAACGATGTTAGGAGGATTTGATAGAAGGTGGGAGAAGGAGTTTAAGCCTCAACGAAAAAAATATCGGAGGTGTGAAGAAGAGGAGATGTATGATATGCATATTGATGAGAATAGGCGAGGTAGTGGAGTTGGAGGAGATACGTTGTTGAACATGGATCGTTATAGGAGATTTGATGAGGTGACGTGAATCTTGATACGAATAAATAGCAAACACGATTGTAATAAATCGCACCCTCTATTCAATTACAGTATTAAGACCCGTGTTGTTTTCCCGATCTTTGAGACAAGTAATTGTGTAATATTCACCTCTAAATCACGAACGATTTAGCAACAAATATTAACGATAGGAACAATCGCGCTCAAGAGAACCTCCAAAGAACCTGCCCTTGGCAACCCTCGTGAAGAATGATCGACAAACGCCACAAAAGATAAATCTTTTGATAAGTTTGATTTGATACAACGCAAAAGTTATAACGAAACTTAAGCTTGTGTTTGAGAGAACTCTCAAAGAAGTTTTTATAAAACTCAATCAATAATGAACAACCCTTAAATTGTTTGTGGTATTCTAGCCTATATATAGGTAACAAAACCCTAAATATAAAAGATATCAAATCTACTTGCTAAAATAATTAAAACACTAAAATAGGAAAATAAATCTCGTCCAAACGTAAAGGACACGGACCCCGTGTAGAGGTCCGGAAGGGGGTCCGTGTAGGCACTGTAATTTTCATGTCTCGAAAGTAGTAGACACGGACCCCGTGTACAGGTCCGTGCTCGGGTCCGTGTAGGCTCGGGATTTCTCTTCCTCAAGTGTAATGGACACGGACCCCGTGTACGGGTCCGTGCTTGGGTCTGTGCAGCCTCGGTTCTTCAAAATAATGCTTGAATAATGTTCCTTCGGCTTTCCAACGTGCTCCCATGCATCACGAGCCCTTCTCCCTTGCTTATCAATCATTTGAACACCATGCCCGGCCACGTTCACATCATACTCCCCTTCTTCAAAAAGATTTGTCCTCAAATCTTGCCCCACTGCACAAAAACGAAGCAAGTTAGTAATAAAATTAATCAAATTATCAACATGCTTACCTTACAATTTATGTTCGTAGGCGCTATGGTTAGCTCGCTCCATTAACACTGGAAACTCCAACATCAGCGTTGTCTTTCCTATAAACTCGTCAGCTTTACCAAACATTAAATAACAAATGACACCAAATAACATCAACAAGATATTATTAAGTATCACAAAAATCAGATTTCTCCCCTTCTTAGACCTAGTCAACACACAAATGATATCCATACACGTGTACGACCATAGCTCACTAGGAATAAGACATAGTTCATGCACGATATAAGAATCTAGGCAAAATGTCAATCTCTTATATGCAATGCATGCCTCACAATCCCACTCAACATACCTCTTCATATGCAACCAACACATATAATCATGCATTTTATCAAAGATAAAAACACCACTATATGCATCACTAGTACATAACTCATGCAATGAATATAGAATGAAGAATTTATTCTCCTTAAAATTGTACTCATTATGCACATAAAAATTCTTACATTCATTCATGCTCTTCCCAAAGTCTTCATCAAACAAGTAGGAATCATGCAAATAGAACACACTAGGCGTACTACCCATGTAAACATTTAACTCATCACAAAGATTTGAACATAATGCATACAATTCATTGTCATAACAAAAACTCATCAATTTGACAACTTTTGAAAAATCACAATCACTAACATTTAGATTTGATCTATTCAATATTTCATCATTCTCCAATCTATGACTCCTAGGGACAAAGGTTAATTCACCGTTAGACCATTTAGACATCCCACTCTCAACTCTCTCACCAAACTCTTGAATACAACACAACAATGAAATAAGATAAGAACGAAAGTCATACCTCAAGGTTGTTGCGTTGGCAACTATGCTTACCTCACGGTGATTGCTCTCAACACCAAATGGATCATCCCATTGCATTTTTACACCTCCCACATTTGCTCGTCTCCTCATCACAACTTCATCATAACCTTGCAAATGAGAAATAACAATGCTCGGGATTGAACCGGCTATATCGTCACTAGGTATATAAATCTCATCTTTGTACAAAGGTACTTGAAGAGATTTATAAAAAATTAAATCACACTCATACTCACTCTTTTCACTCTCTTGGGCCTTAAAATCATTTTTCTTTTCTTTTTCTGTTTCTTTTTCTTTGGCCTCTTTTTCTTTTTCTTTTCTTTCTATGGCCATCTCACTCTTTTGATCACTCATTCTTTCGGCCATTTCATTTTTTTTCTCTTTCAACTCATGACAAATTGATTCATCAATACAAATTTCATTCGTAGGCAGTTGAGCAAAAGAAACAACTTGCACATCATCTAATAACTCACCCTCCACAGCACAACACTCAATACTCAAGTCAGAAGTTAGTGGAGTACCAACCTTCTCAATTCTCTCAACCCCCACTTTAGATTTGACATCAATTGGCGGTTTTACTACAGTCATCTCCTCCTTTGGACATTGGGTGATATAATGCCCAAACTCTAAACACCAACAACATATAATATCACAAGTACTAGAATTTGAATTTTTAAATGTACCTTGATATTCATATTTGCTAGCTTCACGTCTTGACTCCTTCTTTGGCCTACCGCAGTGGTTCTCTTCCAAACTCGCCCTCCAAGTGGATGCCCATGAATCATCATACAAGCCATGCTCATCTCTCCTACCACCTCTCCTATTATTGTGATTTGGAACAAATTGTTTCCTCATCACCCTTTTCATCTCATCCCACGTAACTATAGGGTCATCCCCACATCGTCTTACCTTCATTGCTTCGGTATAATCCTTCCGTCTCTCATATACACACTCTATTCTCTCTTCCCACTCAAGGTACACCTTTGGATCGGCTTCCCCACTGAAAAATGGAATTGTCATCTTCGTACCACTCAGTCTATACCCTTCCCGGCTTCTATACCCCTTATCCTCATCAAATCTCCTATAACGATCCATGTTCAACAACGTATCTCCTCCGACTCTACTACCTCTCCTATTCTCATCAATATGCACATCATACATCTCCTCTTCTTCACACCTCCGATATTTTTTTCGTTGAGGCTTAAACTCCTTCTCCCACCTTCTATCCAACCCTCCTAACATCGTTTTAAATTGACGTCCGTCAATCATTATACCTGCAAGAAAAAGGTTAGTATAAAACAATAAAGAATAAAGTTTCCTCACCACAAATTCTCACTAGTCACTCCAATGAAAATTCACTCGCACTCGTCTTTTTCCCTCACCACAAAACCTCACAATTCACTCCAATGAAAAATTCACTCCACTCAAATATTTTCACTCAAGTGAGATTTCTCAAGGGGCGCTTAAGTCTCGTGGCTTCCACGTATCAAACTTATGAGATCAATCCTGTGACGCCTGAAATTCGACTCACTTAGATCACACAAGGATAAGCAACTTTGAAAACTAACTAGAATGCGAATAAATGACAAGGAAAAACTTAACGCTGAAATATAAGCGCTAAAATCCCAACAAACACCCGATCCCAATTTTTTTTTTTTTTTTCGGGTAAATAGTACCGTGAACAGTAATTCCGGCGTGAATAGTAACTCCGGTAATGAATAGTAACTCCGGTAATGAATAGTACCCTGTCGGATGAATAGTTCCGTCAATGAACAGTAAAAACGGCAGATGAACAGTACCAGACGTGAACAGTACCCGATCTTGAACAGTAAATTTTGACGAAAACAGTACCCGATCGCGAACAGTAAATTTTGACATGCCTAGTGTTAGAGTAGGTGCCCGTCGAGCCAAGTGTTGGCCGAGTGTTCACAATGAAACTCTATGTATAAGCAATCTTTATTTTAGTAATATTTGATATTATTATTTTGGCACATCTTTATCTGTATACCCATACTAGTTGCATAGATAAAACCCTTGAATATACAAATGGTAGAAAGAATATGAGATGCTCATATGATGAGTATCATGAAACTCATATTTGTAATACTGTATATTCTAAACGGTTCCTAGTCGATTCAGCCGCCACTAAGAAGGATATAGGCCGCTAGAGTTCGAGACTAGTATCTGCGATGTGATTACCATGTTTCATTGGTAGGGGACATTGTGATGTCCGAGCATGCAGATAGGTGCTCCTGGTAGAGTGCATTGAACAACCCTCCATTAAAGGACTTTCCAAGTGGTTCTCACTTATCGAGTGGAAACGTCCTAGTTTATGGTTGTACACCATTAGTCCTTATGACCCGGGACAACATTGAGACTCTATGTGCTAGCATTTCACTTTGACTTGTTTACCGACTCTTATGGGGTCATCAGGTGGCAAGGTTGGGTGTCATGTCGAAACATATAGGAGTCCATGCATTGTAGTCAGGGATTCACCGCTTACCTTCGGGTATGGATATCCTATGTGTTATCATGTATATGTAGGTTGAAATCTCTGGCCAGAGTATGGTGGTAATTATGAAAGGGGTTTCATAGATTACACCATCGATGCAACTACGACATGACACATAGTATCGATTCATTGACAACTCTCGATAAACCAATGGTTGTCGAATCGGTCGGGATATATGAGTTGAAGGGACCGTACTGTACGCTAACCATAATCGAATGGTTCTTGCAGGCACTATCATTTGATACCTAGGGAATCATGTAAGCGATGCTGCTAGGCGTTTAACATGATTGGTTGGGTACTATCAGACTTGAGTTCTGACGTTCTTGTTATCAAGGAGTTGATAAGTAAGAATGGAGCAATTGGGGTATGCTCATATAAGGACATGTTTAGTCCGAATCACATAGAGATGTGAACCCACGGGTAGTTGTATCAGTGAACCATTGAGGGCCACACAAGTGCTAGCTTTCTAGATCCCGTTGAGAAGTAAAAATAGTTCAATGTGTTGAACGGCTTATAAAGGAGTTTATAAGCGTAAGGAAAATTAGAAGTATGACTTCTATAAAGGAGAAAAATAGTTCAATGTGTTGAACGGCTTATAAATGAGTTTATAAGCGTAAAGAAAAATAGAAGTATGACTTCTATGAGAGAAATGTAAATTTTGATTTATGGAAGTGTTCCTAAATTAAAATTTGGCCAAGTGAATAATGTATTTGAAAATTGTGATTTTCATAGACATTATTATGGACTAAATTAAATTAATTCAAGTGTTGAATTAATTAAACACTAGTGGACCTAGTAGAGTCCAAATAATTAAATTAATTCAAGTGTTGAATTAATTAAATCATATTGAGTCTTGTAGAGCTCAATTTAAATAATTATTTAACTAGTGGGACTTGGGTAAATTCAAGTAATGTTTAATTAGTCTCAAATATGTTTGAGATAATTAAATTTAGTCCATGGTTTTTATTTTGATAAAAAACCATATAATATGTATGCATGGGAGGTGAAAGGTTGGGAGACTACTTTTTGAGTTTTCAAGGCATGGCATGCAACTTTTTGGAACACCTTTTTTCCACTACCAAGACAAGTCTCCCTTCCCCATTCTTGCACACTCCATGGCCGAAACTTGAAGCTTGTTCTCTCCTCATTTTTCTCTCATTTTTGTTCTTCAATTTGTTGAGGAACACCACACTTCTCTTTGAAAAATCCTCATATTTTTCTAGTGCAAAATATGAGGGGATCTATCTAGCTGGTGGTGGGCTTAATTTGAAGGAAAGATTCAAGAAGAAAGGAGGAGAGCTTGTAGATTTATCTTCCATTCAAGAGCCAAGTTGTTTACAACTTGGTTGGTGCCATCATCAACCTCAAGAGGTTGATAGGTAACGATTTTCTTACACCCTATGTATGACAATGGTGTTTAAATGTATTTGCTACAACAAAATGATGGTGGCCGAAAATTTATTCTTGAAAATTCGATTTTTTAACTTCCGTTGCGCTTCCGATCACCGTAACCGATCCCCTTTAAAGTGGTATCAGAGCTATGGTTACGTTTTTGTGTAGCATTTACAAGATATTATATTGAGGTCGATTTCTAACCGCATGAGAATGAAATTTTGCAACAAAATTCAAGGTTTGATAGGGATTTTTTCGGGCAGCATGTTGATGCCCGTGTCGGGCAGCTCGGGCTGCCCGAGGGGCTGCCCGTTTCGGGCAGCAAGGGCAGCCCGAGGGACTGCCCGAACAGCCCCATCAATTTAATAAAAAAAAAAAATTTTGCATGTTGGCCGGAATCCGGCGACGGCGATGACGACTAGGGTTTCCAAAAGTGTTTTGGAATATCAAAGTGTCATGGGCCTTGAGTTGTTGGGCCATTAGATGGCTAACATGTTTGTGAATTTTAAATGGGCCAAAATATTTTTGGTGAAAAATTAGTTTTTGGGCCCTTAAGTTTAAAATTACAAAAGTTGCAAATATTTTCTCATGAAATAAATATTTTAAGTTGGACTTTAAATATTTATAGTAAATGGTGATTTACAAGAAATTCGGTTATAAATAAATTAATTGGAAAGTAGACTAAGGTGTTTGTATACTTTGTTAATTTAGTTTATAATCGTGGCGGTTAGTGATTGGATCAAGATATATAATATTGGATCAATTAATTATTGTGATAATTAATTGATGGTGTATGATATGTGATATTATGCATGAAGGATGATCAAAAGCCCAAGCCCAATTTGCTAGGTGTATGCTAGGATATTTTGTGTTGAATGATTGTAATAATTATCAAATTTATAAAGTGGGCTTGGTTTATGGCCCGTTCCCACCCCCATGAGATGTATCCCTATTTGCCATGGATATTTATTTGTAAATATTAGTATAGTGGATGATCAAGATTGGAAGATGGTGGCCATGATGGTTATGAAGATCGAAGACATGTAAATATTGGAAACTTATGTAATAGTTGCATTTGCATCCCGTGCATTTCCCTAGGATTGGACCTAGGCCCGTGTTTAGCTCACACGGTCCGTTAGTATTGGGGCAATTGATCATCCTTGTTTTGTTTACTGTTTATAATATATGCATGATATGTTATAAATAATGAGTATGTGCGTTATTATTATGATAATAACAAAGTTGCATGAATCCGGCAAACATACGATCAAACATGGCGAGCTTTTTTAAATAAAATTAATGATGAGACCTTTCAAAATTAAAAACCCTCATTTTGAATAAGATTCAAAATTAATATCAAGCCCGAAAAGGGGAATTATAAATTTGTTTATAATTTCCTTGTCTTCCATCGACAATGGGTGCATGATGAACGCTACCCGTACTCGGGGCTCGGCTCATATTATTGGGGGAGCTTTGGGTGCCGGAAAGCTGTGACATCCATTGACATGGTGATGTGAACTACGTGGAACTCCCATGATTTCGGCTCATATTATTGGGGGAACTCATGGCGACCGTCCATTAAGGTTCAACATCGATGGGTAAGGCTTGACACGTGAAGATGAACGACGTCATATTATTGGGTCCTAATCAAACGTGAGACAAAAGTTTACGTAGAGGGTTGCATTGTGATGCAATTGGAAACTACCTTTTAGGAATTGTGATTGGCTAATATTATTCGGGATCATAATTCGCTAATTGGACCTTACGTACCTACTGAGGAAAGATGTTTCCCGTTTTCACTAGAGGGTAGTGAAAGATGTCAAAACAGTGGGAGCAAATATTTATGAAGTAAAAGTCCAAGCTTCATATCTTACTAAACATTTTAAAATAGTCATCAACATTTATCTGTTTTACTTTTCAGTACAAATTGACAATGTCTTCAATGCGCAATCCGATATCTGTAATACTCGACAAACACATATTAACTGGACCTAATTACCTCACTTGGCTAAGAAATCTGAAAATCGTCTTGAATTCGGAAAGGGTAGCATATACACTGACTGAGTCGCCCCCTGTTGAGGCTCCGACTGACTGCACTCCTGAGGAATTGCAGACTTACAAGGAATGGTGTGACCATGACTTGATAGCCAGGTGTTATATGCTGACTTCTATGAATGATGAGCTGCAGAGGCGTTTTGAGGATGCAAAGAGTGCTGCTGACATTCTTTTGCATCTCAAGGAGCTCTTTGGTGAGCAAACACGGCCTCTTAGGCATGCTACCGTCAAGGAGCTGATCACTATGCGCATGCGAGATGGGGCCTCGGTCCATGAGCATGGCCTGAAGTTGATTGGGCTCGTGGATAAGCTCGTTGGCATGGATATGATTTTGCCTTCGGAGTTGACCACCGACGTGTTGCTGTTATCATTGCCTAGCTCATTTGATCCTTTTGTGGTGACCTTCAACATGAACAAGATGGAGGCGACCCTTGAGGAGTTGGTGAATATGCTTGTTACGTTTGAATCAACCATCAAGAAAGAGAAGTTGGTTCTTTATGTGGGTTCTTCATCTGGTACGAAGATTGATCCACATGGGAATGGAAAGAAGAGTTCTTTCCAACGTCCCAAGAAGAATGTGCCCTTGTTGAGGCAATCTCCGAATCCCGTTGTGGCAGCCAGACCAGTTAAGGCTGACAAGACTGGTGATGTTTGTCATCACTGCAAGAAGCTTGGACATTGGAGGCGTAATTGCAGAGAATATCTAGCCCAGAAGAGTTCTGGAAATGGTATGTTCTAAATTGAAGTAAACATTTCAATTAACTCTACTTCTTGGGTATTAGATACCGGTTATGACTCACATCTCTGTAATGGGTTACAGGTGATGGGAAGAAGTAGGAAGCTTAAAGGAAGGTGAGACCTTCTTGAGAATGGCTATGGAGCAAGAGTTGCTGCCAAGACCTTAAGAAATGTTTACTTATTGTTGAACAATGATTTTAAGTTAATTTTAAAAGATGTTTTGTTTGTACCTGTTTGGTGTAAAACATTGTTTCCATTTCTATTGTGATAAAGATGGATATTCTTGTTTATTTAGCAAAGGTGTTTGCAACATTTACAAGAATGAATGTTTGATTGGTACTTGAGAACTTGAAAACGATCTCTATAACTTAAAATTGAAAGATATTCCATTAAATGTCCATTCAAAGGCAGACACCATATGAGATATGGATGGGTAAGCCTCCCAAATATTCTTATCTTAGAATATGGGGAGCCCTGCTTATGTGAAGCTGGTAGTGGGAGATAAATTGGATAGTTGATCCATTTTATGTTACTTTGTGGGATATCCAATGAATTAAGTTGGATATCATTTCTATCATCCCCAAGAAACAAAGGTGTTTGTTTCTAGGAATGCAACCTTTTTGGAAAAGGAATTTTCTATTGGATAGAAAAGGGGAGATGATAGAACTCGAAGAGGTTCGAGAGACACCCACAATTGTAGAACCCACACCCGAAGAGCCAAGAGAGGAGATACAAGCTCCTAAAAGATCCGAGAAAGTCTCGAGGCCACCTATGAGGTATGGTCAGCTTCTTGAAGAGGGCCATGATGAGCCTAACCATGGATGTGATCCATGGACCTTCAAGGAAGCGTTATCTGATGCCGATTCATCCAAATGGCTTGAAGCTATGGAATCTGAGATGAATTCCATGCATTCAAACCAAGTGTGGGATCTTATAGATCCACCTGAGGGAACTGTTCCCATAGGGACTTGGGGTGGATGGGAAGGTATTGACCTTCAAGGCGCGATTGGTGGCAAAAGGATATACTCAAAGACAAGGAGTTGACTTTGAGGAAACCTTTTCACCAGTTGCAATGTTCAAGTCCATAAGGATTTTGCTAGCCATAGCTGCATGGTATGACTATGAGATATGGCAGATGTGTGGGGACCCGGACGCTAATCATCTTCTTAATCATCGTTGGGATTTAATTATCAGTTCTGATAAACAGGGTCTAAAAATTTTTCTTTTTAAAATAAAGTGCGGAAGGTAATGGCATCTACATGATATACATATCTGTATAAAACTACATTTCAGTATTAAAAATACAATAATGTACAACATTCTAGTCTAAGGTTCACTACTAAAGTTCTAGTAGTAGAATCCAATCTACTGTAAGTCCGGAATCACCACGCTAAACTCGTCTTCTCTCGTCATCTTCTCAACCCTGATCCAGCCCCACCTGTTGTCATGCACACATACAAAACGCGACAACAGCCGGATAAATCCGGTGAGAATAAATCCCAGTATAAAACATGGTAAGCATGTATGTACACAAACTAATTCATAAAACATGTGATCATGTATAAACACAATATATTTCATAATCTATGAAATTAAGCATGCAGCTCAAATCAGATAAAAATGCATATAAACAATCTAAATCATAAAACATGCTAGCACAACTGAAAGCAATAACGATGGGTCCCATGATCTAGGAGCCACATCCATATAAGCATGAAGTCCTAATCAAATCATGTCTAGACTTGAGTCGATCTATAACTCTAGGGATCCCGGGGTGAATAAGACGATCTATCACCTACTCTCCAATCGGGGTGACGGTACGTCTTATTCCTAGACTTCGGCCTGATCTGTATCCGCATCTACAATAGGGGCGGTGATCTTCCCCTAAGCTGTGATATCGCCGAACGTCTAGAAGTCTGGATGATCTCGCAGACTTTCCTATCTTAATGCATGAATACACAATCTGTAAACAAGCATAATCATCTTAATGCGATGTAACATGATCTGTAAACAAAGCATAATCATCTTAACATAATTTGCATACAAGATCTATAAACCAATCTGATCATGTCAAGATATATCATAATCATCTCAAAATAAAACAATGAACAAGTATGTGATTTTATTGGGCAACTCAAATGTGATCTCAATTGAGTTGTTTCTTCCCGAATATCACATGAATTATACCTTTGTCGTCCCTGTCTGAGGAAGACGAAGTCTCGAAGTTCAGTCTGTCCATATCCGATCTGACATGACAATATAAATACACTGTATCAATGTGTAACTCATAACACAATCTGTTCTGATCAATACTCAACTCAGTACAAAATCTGATCAATATCTGAACAAAATACAATCTGATTCATATCAACAATATCACGATATAATCGAAATCATTTCTGAATCTAATAAATCTGAATCAGCTGATGTTTCAACAGTACAACAATAAAAATATAGTGTTTAATCTAAATCAATATCTTCTGAAAATCATAACAATTACAGAAACAGTCTGTTCTTTAATCTGTCTTCATTCTACATTGTCTACGGTAGTAGAAACACCATATCTGAATCCCATGCAATTCTAGCAACATCATATTTTCAAAACACTGCAAAACGTAATAAAACTTACGTCCTTGTGTAGCTCTAGTCGAGAGGAACACGCTGCTGCGTTCAGCTTCGAATTCTAATACACGGATTTCTCACAAAAGGCGTAAGGATATTTCTCTCCAAAGCTTCGCCCCTTTTTCTGAATTTTCTGAGGTAAACAACGCGTCCTTCGTCTATATATACTGCATGCAAAAGCTGGGAAACGTGGCTTATTTCTTCATGCAACACGCATGACCGCGGGTGCGGTGAGAGTAGCAGCGCGGGTTCGCTCAAGCGGTGATCTATATCCAAAATGTTCGAAGCAAAGACCGCGGATGCGGTGTTATCAGCGCGGGTGCGCTCCATCTAATACCGCAGGTGCGGTGTGGCTACGGCTTTGCACTACATTTTCTGCACACACACCGCGGGGGCGGTCGTGCTAGCACCGCGGGTGCGGTTGTGCAAACTTCTAAATTCTAGTTTTCTGATCATGCCACACCTAGTTTCTCAAGTCTTTCCTTCCCTCATTGCATGTCATGCATCCTCATATCTTCCGAGTCTCCCGTTAATGAAGATTAATAATCTTAGTTTAACAATTCTATAATTCTCGAGCATTACATTTCTCCCCCTCTTAGATCTGAGTTCGTCCTCGAACTCTTAAGTAATCAATTCAGCTGTACGAGAAGAAATGTATACTAGAGTTAAACTCGAACTCAACTCTCTGATTCCAGTCTGGAACAAGAATTCATGAAGTATCCTATCATAATATTTCTTAAATTAACTCTGACAAAATCAATCTTGCCATGTTGGTCATACAACATCCGTATAAACCAATCACCGTTCATAACAACCCATCAGTATCATCTGCTGTTATTAAATCTGTTTCTTCCCAATCAAGGACATATACCATCTTCAGCTTCATATACCAATCGTCATCATCCGACGTTGGTTTCTTCAATCTGTTCATTCTGAACTATCTATTGTCATACAGTAAGTCACACAATGACAATAATCTATATCAACTAGTACTAACATCCCGTACTAAAATTCTACCAATATCTCCCAATATCTGGTGATATACTCTGACTATCTGTCAATTTATAATAAGTCTGCACAAGAGAGCTTATGATATATTCTATCACAAGTACAACTCCATCAAAATCACAACTTGATATCATCTAATTCTTGCATTTTCGTCAATCTGATTATTTCTTTGACATTGATCTATTCCATCTGGTTCTGTTTGTACGTAATCTGGTACAAACTGATAAATATAGATTGAGTAATCTGTCAATCATAATAATATCATATCATAATCTAAAGAAAATGGCGGTAATTTCATTACGAAAGCCATAGAAATGTACTCCCATTTCTATTCAGAACTATACAAAATCTGTAATAATCTTCTGATTTCTATCTTTTTGTTTTCTTCTGTTAGCAATTCGGACTTGTCAGTACAATTTCTGCCAACATTTCTGTACACATCTGTTATAACCGATCTAATCTGTTTATATCACGACTGTCTGTTCGAATATCATACATTCTCAACTATCTGAATGAAATCTGAATCCACTACTATGCGGTTCTGACACTATCTGTGAGTTCAGATTCGAACTATCCTGTATAAACAAATCAGTGAATAACATAAATTAAGTAAGAAATACCTACCTGGTATTCAGATCTGACTATCCATATCAAAATCTGTAAACAATTCTGAAACATGTTGATATCATAAAATAATCAGTCTCATTCAACACAAAATCACAGATCTGTTAATTCTGATTGATGTTCTGTTCTGATTAGCAAAATACAATTCTAAACCCTCGGATTCTTGAACTGATGTACACTCAACTGGTTACAATAAATTGTACCAACACTGATTCACAATAACAGTAATATTACATCAGATTCAGAATAGAAAAAAAACCTATACAGATCTAGTGAGTCTAAGAAAACTCATAAAATAACAAAATCAAGCAACTGTAAATTCTGGCTATCTGACCACTCCTCATACTGCCCAGATCAACTGCTCTATCTCATCTGCAAATAACATATGCTCCCAACACTATCAGATATCACAATTACTGATGTAAAACAATAACAATACTTAGCAAAGCAACAGTCGAATAAAATAATCTGCCAAATCAGACAAAATATATCTCTGACAATTCTGATATTTCTGAAATTTCTGGTCTTTCTAATATCGATATCATTATCAACCCCTGATCACCATCTTAACTGTGTCAAATTCAATCTGTATACTAACTTCAGATAACGCATACTCTGCATACAATCTGTTTTCAAGCAAGATTCTTATCTGAATAATTTCTGTATACAATCATTACAGTTCTTAGAATATTCAATAAAGTCTTCAAATATTCTATTCAATCAATCAGATGCTGCAAATATATCAAAATCTCACAGATATAATGAGCATAAAATCATCAGAACATCTCTGAATATACTGAAACATGCCAAAGAGTATCACTAGATCAGATATACTCCTGGTCGGTACTCTTCTACTGATCTTTCAATTCTTTCTGTATCATTCTGTACATTTAATATTATTCTGTGCTGGACTCTAAAACAGCACTCAATATCTGATCTGAATTCAATTCTGAAATCTATCTTTCTGATATAAACATATCTAAAATCTTATCTAGGCAAACATTAGTCCACTCGTACATTATTGACAAATCTGTCAATGCTATACTCGATTTCAGTAAGTCTAATGAATACATAAGGATACCATCTGTTCTTTTCTGTATCAATCGAATCATAGACAACACAGATATCAAAGGAGTTCGAAATCTAGAATCCTTACTGTGAAATCTCTACTTATCAGCCATATCTGGTCTGAATCTTATACTTCCCTGACTGGAATCTATCATAGTTCTGTACCTGTTCAGCATATACATATCAATAATGCGTTCAAATCAGAAAACACAAGTACATCATAATCTACTCGATCTTATTCTCATCTTACTGTCATATACAAGATGTCACAGAAATCTCTGATATACATTTTTCTTTCCCAAAAGATAAAGACATCGATACTACAGTAAATACAGACCCAACAGCTACATCATATATCAACGCAACTCAGTCAAAGACAATCGTAGGGAATGCATTAGTATATATCAATACATATGCAATCTAATCATAAAGAATAGTACCTGTTATGGATTCTGGGTCTGTTTCTCAATTGAACGATGTTCCCTAAGATATTCGAGACCATCTCTGGGGACAAACTTTAGCAAAATGCCCCAGCTGTTTACAGATATTGCATCTACCAAGCACTCCTTGGCATTGCTCTGAGGAATGTCTCCCTCCGCAAGTCCTACAATATACATCAGTATGGCTTGGACTCGAACCACTTGAGCTAGAGGAGCCACTTCCCAACTTCTTGAATGGCTTCTTACGAGTTTTCAGCAACTCTTGTTTCCCACTCGTACTGCCACGCTCATATCGAAGAGGGGATTGCTGTGTCTGGGGTGGCTTCACACACAACCTTTTCAATTGTCTAATCAGACTCGCCTCCGCTCTCTTCGCTCTACTCAGGATGTCAGCAAAATGGTAAGGTCGTTGCAAATTCATGAATGCAACTACCTCTGAATTCAACCCTCTGATAAATTGATTTACTATAGCTTCATCATTTCCAGCTAAATGAGGAGCAAAACGCATTAGAGTCGAGAATTTAGCAATATATTCATCAATATTTAGCTGCCCTTGGCTCAAATTCTCAAACTCTAATTTCTTGTCCTCTCGGTACGAAGCTGAGAAAAATCTTCGATAGAATTCAGTTCTGAATATTTCCCACGAAATCACTGTACCTCTCTGTGCCCACATTCTTGTACTGGTAATCCACCAACTCCTGGCGGCTTCTCGTAGATGGTAAGGCACCATTTTAACCCTCTGGTCATCTGTACAATCAAGTAAATCAAACAAGATTTCTATATCATCAAACCAGTTCTGACAATCCTCGGATGTCTCGGAACCACTCAGAGTCGGCGGCTGTAATAACTTAAATTCTTTCATCTTTTCTTCTAACTGAGTTTCTGATACATCTCTCTGTTCAGACGAAGTACTGCCCTTTTCTGAAATTCTTCGAGGCGGTATATCTGAATATCAAACAGATTAGTACACAATCTATACAATCTGTCTCAGCCCTCCTCTGATCATATACCTCTGATTCAGGCTTAACAATTACATGCTGCAATCAACTCAGATACAAACAACATGTAATAGGGAAAACAGTAAATCATGCTAGCACCCATAATGTAATTCAACATTATAATAAATCTCATGCTAGCAATCACATGCAAGGAAGAAAGTTTAATCTACCCCCTCATTCTCTACTATCTCAGTCTAAAAGATCTATCAACTCTGACTATCTCAATCTAAAGGATATATCGCTCTGATAATCTAAGTCTAAAGGAACTATCCGCTCTTCTAATGCCCGGTTACTCGTACAAATGATAATAATGTGTTTATGTTGTTTATTATGTAGTTATTTAGCTAATTAGATTTCACGTGATGATTGAAGTATCAATATTGTGATTGAACATGACTTCTATATTGCCCATGGTATATTGAGAATGAATATGTGTTAAAATAGTGATAGTAAGATGTGTAGGTGATGATAATGTAATGGAAGTTGTGGGAATTGAGATGTAAATATGGTAGTTCGTACGGGTTTTAGCATAATGATTTGAATATTGATCCAAATTGTGTGAGGCCTTAACCGTTAGAAAGCTAAGATATAATGCTACAACTTTGACGTTTTGAGTTTTGTCCAAATCATTGTGGAAGACAAGCCAAAAGTGCCCCGAAATGTGTCGTGTATACCGTCATTCCTTCACTGATACATGTTAGGAGAATGGGCATAACTTTTTACTCAGACCTCCAAATGACCTGAAACTAGTGGGAGATTCAAGCCAAGACATAGTGCTACAACTTTGTAGTTTACCATTTTTCAGATTATGAGCGGAAGAACCATTTCCGGAGCAATCTTTGAAGAGTCAGTGAGCAGAGGCAGCACAGGTGGCGCCCGAGCGGTAAGATTCTACCGCCCGAGCGCCGGTACACTAAGTGTTCACGAAATTTACAGAACATATGGCGCTCGAGCGGTAGAAAATGACCGCCCGAGCGCCAGTGCACGAAAACTGCACCTTTTGGACAGAACATTCCGCGCTCGGGCGGTAGAAAATGACCGCCCGAGCACCGCCTTACATATAAGAAGATAAGTACGGGTTTCTAAACCATTCCATCAGCTCCTCTTCCCCTTTTTCACAGAAAACTCGAAGGAAACATTTAGAAAACTTCTCCAAAGAGCTTCTTTCTTCATTTCCTTCATCATTTTGAAGATAGATCTTAGTACTCCACCTCAAGAACATCATATAGGTGTAAGTTTTCTTCCTTTTTAGTTATCCTACATGTATAGGAGTGATTTTCAGCTAGTTTATACAATAGTGAATGAATTATTGGTATATTTGACAGTATAGGAGCGTGAAACACCGTCTCAAACCAGTGTTCTTAAGCTTGGACTGTAAGTTGGCATGTTCTTGAAGTAATACATGAGTAATATTATGAATTTCAAATGCTTCTCATTGTCTATTGATATATGTACATTGTTAGTATGTTTATTGATGAAAACATAGCACCATATTCCATTGTTATGTATTAAATATGTAAAGAACTCATGAATATTGATGATGGGTGCTATGTCATGAACAAGAACATGAACATAAAAGGAAAATGACTGATTTTACATGATATAGAGCTTGTTGACATCATGGGTGGTTTTAAGTCCACCAAAGCTATTGGCCAATATATGTTCATGGGGCGTGGGGTTGCCAAAGGTTGCTCCCTGACGTCCAACACAGTAGTAGCTATATAATAAAGCAAGCACAGTAGTACAGGTCAACTAATGAGGCTCAAGTACAAAAATGAACATTGAATATATGCTACGGTATGACATGTTTTTAAGATTCATTGTTGATCACGACTTGATATGTATGTTCCTTCGACGCATATTGATACGTACAAGTGCCAACTTATTGAGTTTATAAACTCACGTAGCTCATGTATTACAGGATCAGGTAGTGAAGATGCGTAGGATGTCGGTTCGCCAATGGATGCTAGTGACGTGCCTCACCTCGACAAGAACCGGGCTTCTTATTGTATAGCTTCCGCATATGTATTATAATGAATTGAATGTCAGGATTTGAAACAAGTTTTACAATGTTTATGGCTAGGGGTATGATGGTACAGAATATGTTTGTGTGTAAGAATACGATTATATATATATGGGTTGATGTTGTTGCTTGGTTTGGGCTTATACAAAATATAGGGACATCATGCCAAATTTTTTTCAAACCGTCAAAGTGATGCCCCTTGTTTGATTTGATTCATAATATAGTTATATCATTCAAATCTTATTTTGATTATGGTAATTATGCTAAGTATAGAGGAAGGGTGTGACATTTTTATGGTATCAGAGCCCACGGTTCTTTGACAGGGAAGACACTGCACTTCATCCATATGGAGAACTTGGCAAGTAAGTATCTTTGTATTCCATAGTTTATGTTAAGTTATGTGTTTCTACGTGACCTACATGTAGGTTAAGATAAGCAACGATGCCACCGAAACGTAAAGTACATGAGGGAGAGTCATCTAAGGGCAAGGCCCCAGCAGTCGAAGGTGAAGGTAGTGCGCCACGACCTGTAGATGACTTCGCCCAATTACTCCAACAACAAGCAAAGGTCCATGGTGAACAAATCCAGCAGCCACTGGAGATGCAACGGACTACTCATGAACAGGCACAAGCTCAAGCCATAGTACACAGACATGTGCCTGTTCAAACAGACGTATATGATCGGTTTCGACGTTTGAATCCTCCAGAATTCATGGGAAGCACCGATCCAGCAGTAGCAGAAGAGTGGATTAAGTTATTGGAGTCCATCTTCTCCTACCTTCATATGGATGATGCTGACCAAGTAACTTGTGCCATCTTTCTCTTAACGAAACATGCAAGAATATGGTGGGAAAGTGCAAGAGTTGCATTACCGGTAGGACCATTGACATGGGGAACTTTCAAAACTGTGTTTTACAACAAATATTTCAGTAAAGACGTACGAGCCAAGAAAGCCAGTGACTTCCTGAATTTGAAGCAAGGGACCATGTCAATGACGGAATACATACAACAATTTGAGGCTGGAGTCCAATATGTACCGTATATTGCACAAGATGACACGAGTAAGGGCGAACACTTCATGCGGGGACTTCGCTCTGAAATTAAAAGAGATGTAAGGATGTCGAAAGTTGCTACATACGGGGAGATAGTAGAAAGAGCACTTATGGCAGAACAAGATGAACATGACATTGACATAGACATGCAACAACGAAGGCAACAGTACTTTCAGAAGAGCCAAGGAACAGGACAAGGCAAAAAGACTGATAGCAGGGGTACTAGACCAGAGGAACCCCGTGGCAAGGGTCCCCCTCCACGTAAAGAACAGGACAGGCCACCTTGTCCTAAATGTGGCAAACTCCATGGCGGGGAGTGTATGCAGGGTTCTAATGTCTGTTATCGTTGCAAGAAGCCAGGACATCTCGCCAAGAATTGTCCAGGAAGTTCTGAGAAAGCACAGGGACGCCTTTTCTCCATGACCAAAGAAGAAGTGGATGCGGATACATCGATGATCACCGGTATGTTCTTGATTTCTGGTATTACTGCTATTGTTTTACTAGATTCAGGAGCCACACATTCCTTTATTTCGGAATCATTTGTAAAGAGACTGGGCATTACAGCAAGTACACTAGAGACACAACTCGCCATAGCCTTACCTTCCGGGCAAGAATTACAGACAGATCAGATTGTGCGAGGATGTCCAATATATGTCCAAGGCCATCAAATGTATGCTGAATTGATTGTTTTGAAAATGAACGATTTTGATGTGATATTGGGAATGGATTGGCTCTCGAAGTACAGAGTTAATATTGACTGTGGCCTGAAGATGATAAAGTTTGCACCAGTAGGAGCTGAACCATTCACAGTAGCAAGTGCAGGTATATCCTTACCTCTTCGGATAATCTCTTGTATGAAGGCTTGTAAATTATTACAGAAGGGGTGTCAAGGATATTTAGCATCTGTTTTAGTTATTGATCCACCGGTTCGTGAACTAAAAGATACAGATGTCGTTTGTGAATATCCAGAAGTATTTCCTGATGATGTAACAGGCTTACCCCCAGATAGAGAGATCGAATTCGTAATCGATGTTGTGGCAGGAACTCATCCGATCTCCAAAGCTCCTTATCGATTGGCTCCTACAGAAATGAAAGAACTGAAAGAACAGTTACAGGAGTTGCTTGATAAAGGGTTTATTAGACCGAGCTTTTCACCGTGGGGTGCACCTGTTTTGTTTGTGAAAAAGAAAGACGGTACCCTTCGTCTATGCATTGATTATCGGGAGTTGAACAAAGTGACAATAAAAAATAAGTATCCACTCCCTAGAATTGATGATTTGTTTGATCAACTACAAGGAGCTGCTATCTTTTCGAAGATTGATTTACGATCAGGCTATCATCAATTAAAAGTGAAGTCAGATGATATTTCTAAGACTGCCTTCCGAACCAGGTACGGGCATTATGAATTTCTTGTAATGCCATTTGGACTAACGAATGCACCAGCTGCATTTATGGATCTAATGAACAGAATTTTCAAGCCATTCCTAGACAAGTTCGTGATTGTGTTTATAGATGATATTTTAATCTACTCACGAACTGTAGAGGAGCATCGAGAACATTTGCAATTAGTTTTGCAAACTTTGAAAGATAAACATTTGTATGCCAAATGGAAGAAATGTGAATTTTGGCTTGAACAAGTATCATTCTTAGGCCATATTATCTCAAAAGAAGGCATATCAGTGGATCCAAGCAAGATTGAAGCTGTTAATAACTGGCTACGACCTACCACTGTGACCGAGGTACGTAGTTTCCTTGGGCTAGCTGGTTATTACCGTCGGTTTATAGCGGGATTTTCTAAGATAGCATTGCCTTTGACTGCTTTAACCCGAAAGAATGTGAAATTTGTATGGGACGAAGAATGTGATCGCAGTTTTCAAGAGTTAAAGCTAAAATTGACTTCAGCACCGGTCCTTGCTATTCCAGAAGGACCAGGAGATTTTGTAGTGTACAGTGATGCTTCGAAACAAGGTTTAGGAGCAGTCTTGATGCAACACGGGAAGGTGATTGCTTATGCCTTTAGGCAATTGAAAGAATATGAAAAGAACTATCCCACACATGATTTAGAACTGGCAGCAGTGGTATTTGCATTGAAAATATGGCGCCATTACCTGTATGGTGAACGGTGTGAAATATATACGGACCACAAGAGTCTGAAATATTTATTCACGCAAAAAGAACTGAATATGCGACAACGACGTTGGTTGGAATTGGTAAAGGATTACGATTGTGTTATTAATTATCATCCAGGCAAAGCCAATGTTGTTGCAGATGCGTTAAGTCGAAAGTCCAGTTCTAATGCTGCGATGCAAGTACAAGAACAAATTTTATGGGATTTGCAGAACTTGAAGCTTGATGTTATTCCAAAGGGATCTGCAATCAAATTATCATCTCTCATGGTTCGACCAACACTTGCAGACAGGATCAAGGTCGAACAAAATGCAGATAATGAATTCCAGCAATTGAGACAGCGAGATGAGGATAAAGGACATTCGAACTTTGAGTTGAATGGGGAAGGAATATGGACATATCAGGGTAGATTGTGTGTCCCAAAACGAGGAACGATCAGGAACGACATTCTTATTGATGCTCATGCTACTCCCTATTCGATCCATCCAGGAGGCACAAAAATGTACAAGGATTTGAAACCATTATTTTGGTGGCCAGGTATGAAAAAGGACATTGCTCAATTTGTTGCACAATGTCTAACTTGTCAACAGGTCAAGATTGAACATCAAAGACCAGCAGGACTTCTGAAACCGCTACCCATTCCTGAGTGGAAATGGGAACATATCACAATGGATTTCATCCTTGGTTTGCCAAGAACACAAAGAGGATTCAATGCTATATAGGTTATTGTCGATCGACTTACAAAATCAGCTCACTTTCTTCCAGTGAAGACCACATACACGATGAATCAATATGCCGAAGAATACATCAAGGAGATAGTGAGGCTTCATGGCATCCCAGTGTCCATTGTATCTGATAGAGATCCCAAATTTACATCTGCATTTTGGAAAAGCTTGCATCATGCTATGGGAACTCGATTGTCATTCAGCACAGCATTCCACCTTCAAACTGATGGACAATCAGAACGAGTGAATCAGATCTTAGAAGATATGTTGAGGGCATGCACTATTGACTTCCCAGGTAGTTGGGACAGTAAATTACCGTTGGCTGAGTTTACATATAACAATAGCTATCAGTCAAGCATTGGAATGGCACCATATACTGCATTATATGGTAGAAAATGTCGATCTCCAGTACATTGGGATGAAATAGGAGAAAGGAAATTGTTAGGCCCTGAATTGGTACAACAGACAGCTGAATTGGTAACCAAGATTAGAGAAAGAATGCACACTGCTCAGAGTCGACAGAAAAGTTATGCTGATGTGCGACGTCGTCATTTGGAATTTCAGGGTGGTGACAATGTATTTGTAAAGATATCACCATTGAAGGGCATTTTGCGTTTTGGTAAGAAGGGAAAATTGAGTTCAAGATATATCGGTCCATTTGAAATCTTGGAAAGAATAGGAGACAGAGCCTACCGAGTTGCTTTACCTCCGAACTTGTCAAATGTTCACAATGTTTTTCACGTTTCCTTGCTACGAAAGTATTTGGCCAATCCTTCTCACGTTCTTCATTACGAACCATTGGAGCTAGCTTCGAATCTCTCATATGAAGAACGACCGGTCCAAATCCTCGATAGGAAATCAAAAGTGTTACGAGGCAAGGAAATACCCTTGGTGAAACTGTTATGGCGAAATCATGCAATCGAAGAAGCAACTTGGGAACGCGAAGACGAGATTCAACAGAGATATCCCGAACTATATGGTACGTCAAATTTCGAGGACGAAATTCTTTGAAGGAGGGGATAATTGTAATGCCCGGTTACTCGTACAAATGATAATAATGTGTTTATGTTGTTTATTATGTAGTTATTTAGCTAATTAGATTTCACGTGATGATTGAAGTATCAATATTGTGATTGAACATGACTTCTATATTGCCCATGGTATATTGAGAATGAATATGTGTTAAAATAGTGATAGTAAGATGTGTAGGTGATGATAGTGTAATGGAAGTTGTGGGAATTGAGATGTAAATATGGTAGTTCGTACGGGTTTTAGCATAATGATTTGAATATTGATCCAAATTGTGTGAGGCCTTAACCGTTAGAAAGCTAAGATATAATGCTACAACTTTGACGTTTTGAGTTTTGTCCAAATCATTGTGGAAGACAAGCCAAAAGTGCCCCGAAGTGTGTCGTGTATACCGTCATTCCTTCACTGACACATGTTAGGAGAATGGGCATAACTTTTTACTCAGACCTCCAAATGACCTGAAACCAGTGGGAGATTCAAGCCAAGACATAGTGCTACAACTTTGTAGTTTACCATTTTTTCAGATTATGAGCGGAAGAACCATTTCCGGAGCAATCTTTGAAGAGTCAGTGCGCAGAGGCAGCACAGGTGGCGCCCGAGCGGTAAGATTCTACCGCCCGAGCGCCGGTACACTAAGTGTTCACGAAATTTACAGAACATATGGCGCTCGAGCGGTAGAAAATGACCGCCCGAGCGCCAGTGCACGAAAACTGCACCTTTTGGACAGAACATTCCGCGCTCGGGCGGTAGAAAATGACCGCCCGAGCGCTGCCTTACATATAAGAAGATAAGTACGGGTTTCTAAACCATTCCATCAGCTCCTCTTCCCCTTTTTCACAGAAAACTCGAAGGAAACATTTAGAAAACTTCTCCAAAGAGCTTCTTTCTTCATTTCCTTCATCATTTTGAAGATAGATCTTAGTACTCCACCTCAAGAACATCATATAGGTGTAAGTTTTCTTCCTTTTTAGTTATCCTACATGTATAGGAGTGATTTTCAGCTAGTTTATACAATAGTGACTGAATTATTGGTATATTTGACAGTATAGGAGCGTGAAACACCGTCTCAAACCAGTGTTCTTAAGCTTGGACTGTAAGTTGGCATGTTCTTGAAGTAATACATGAGTAATATTATGAATTTCAAATGCTTCTCATTGTCTATTGATATATGTACATTGTTAGTATGTTTATTGATGAAAACATAGCACCATATTCCATTGTTATGTATTAAATATGTAAAGAACTCATGAATATTGATGATGGGTGCTATGTCATGAACAAGAACATGAACATGAAAGGAAAATGACTGATTTTACATGATATAGAGCTTGTTGACATCATGGGTGGTTTTAAGTCCACCAAAGCTATTGGCCAATATATGTTCATGGGGCGTGGGGTTGCCAAAGGTTGCTCCCTGACGTCCAACACAGTAGTAGCTATATAATAAAGCAAGCACAGTACTACAGGTCAACTAATGAGGCTCAAGTACAAAAATGAACATTGAATATATGCTACGGTATGACATGTTTTTAAGATTCATTGTTGATCACGACTTGATATGTATGTTCCTTCGACGCATATTGATACGTACAAGTGCCAACTTATTGAGTTTATAAACTCACGTAGCTCATGTATTACAGGATCAGGTAGTGAAGATGCGTAGGATGTCGGTTCGCCAATGGATGCTAGTGACGTGCCTCACCTCGACAAGAACCGGGCTTCTTATTGTATAGCTTCCGCATATGTATTATAATGAATTGAATGTCAGGATTTGAAACAAGTTTTACAATGTTTATGGCTAGGGGTATGATGGTACAGAATATGTTTGTGTGTAAGAATACGATTATATATATATGGGTTGATGTTGTTGCTTGGTTTGGGCTTATACAAAATATAGGGACATCATGCCAAATTTTTTTCAAACCGTCAAAGTGATGCCCATTGTTTGATTTGATTCATAATATAGTTATATCATTCAAACCTTATTTTGATTATGGTAATTATGCTAAGTATAGAGTAAGGGTGTGACAGCTCTGATACCACCTGTTGTGGGGACCCGGACGCTAATCATCTTCTTAATCATCGTTGGGATTTAATTATCAGTTCTGATAAACAGGGTCTAAAAATTTTTCTTTTTAAAATAAAGTGCGGAAGGTAATGGCATCTACATGATATACATATCTGTATAAAACTACATTTCAGTATTAAAAATACAATAATGTACAACATTCTAGTCTAAGGTTCACTACTAAAGTTCTAGTAGTAGAATCCAATCTACTGTAAGTCCGGAATCACCACGCTAAACTCGTCTTCTCTCGTCATCTTCTCGACCCTGATCCAGCCCCACCTGTTGTCATGCACACATACAAAAGACGACAACAGCCGGATAACTCCGGTGAGAATAAATCCCAGTATAAAACATGGTAAGCATGTATATACACAAACTAATTCATAAAACATGCGATCATGTATAAACACAATATATTTCATAATCTATGAAATTAAGCATGCAGCTCAAATCAGATAAACATGCATATAAACAATCCAAATCATAAAACATGCTAGCACAACTGAAAGCAATAACGATGGGTCCCATGATCTAGGAGCCACATCCATATAAGCATGAAGTCCTAATCAAATCATGTCTAGACTTGACTCGATCTATAACTCTAGGGATCCCGGGGTGAATAAGACGATCTATCACCTACTCTCCAATCGGGGTGACGGTACGTCTTATTCCTAGACTTCGGCCTGATCTGTATCCGCATCTACAATAGGGGCGGTGATCTTCCCCTAAGCTGTGATATCGCCGAACGTCTAGAAGTCTGGATGATCTCACAGACTTTCCTATCTTAATGCATGAATACACAATCTGTAAACAAGCATAATCATCTTAATGCGATGTAACATGATCTGTAAACAAAGCATAATCATCTTAACATAATTTGCATACAAGATCTATAAACCAATCTAATCATGTCAAGATATATCATAATCATCTCAAAATAAAACAATGAACAAGTATGTGATTTTATTGGGCAACTCAAATGTGATCTCAATTGAGTTGTTTCTTCCCGAATATCACATGAATTATACCTTTGTCGTCCCCGTCTGAGGAAGACGAAGTCTCGAAGTTCAGTCTGTCCATATCCGATCTGACATGACAATATAAATACACTGTATCAATGTGTAACTCATAACACAATCTGTTCTGATCAATACTCAACTCAGTACAAAATCTGATCAATATCTGAACAAAATACAATCTGATTCATATCAACAATATCACGATATAATCGAAATCATTTCTGAATCTAATAAATCTGAATCAGCTGATGTTTCAACAGTACAACAATAAAAATCTAGTGTTTAATCTAAATCAATATCTTCTGAAAATCATAACAATTACAGAAACAGTCTGTTCTTTAATCTGTCTTCAATTCTACATTGTCTACGGTAGTAGAAACACTATATCTGAATCCCATGCAATTCTAGCAACATCATATTTTCAAAACACTGCAAAACGTACGTCCTTGTGTAGCTCTAGTCGAGAGGAACACGCTGCTGCATTCAGCTTCGAATTCTAATACACGGATTTCTCATAAAAGGCGTAAGGATATTTCTCTCCAAAGCCTCGCCCCTTTTTCTGAATTTTCTGAGGTAAACAACGCGTCCTTCGTCTATATATACTGCATGCAAAAGCTGGGAAACGTGGCTTATTTCTTCATGCAACACGCATGACCGCGGGTGCGGTGAGAGTAGCAGCGCGGGTGCGCTCAAGCGGTGATCTATATCCAAAATGTTCGAAGCAAAGACCGCGGGTGCGCTGCCTACAAGACCGCGGGTGCGGTGTTATCAGCGCGGGTGCGCTCCATCTAATACCGCAGGTGCGGTGTGGCTACGGCTTTGCACTACATTTTCTGCACACGCACCGCGGGGGCGGTCGTGCTAGCACCGCGGGTGCGGTTGTGCAAACTTCTAAATTCTAGTTTTCTGATCATGCCACACCTGGTTTCTCAAGTCTTTCCTTCCCTCATTGCATGTCATGCATCCTCATATCTTCCGAGTCTCCCGTTAATGAAGATTAATAATCTTAGTTTAACAATTCTATAATTCTCGGGCATAACAAGATGGATGTCAAGACAGCCTTTCTTAATGGGGATATTAAGGAAGAGATTTACATGTCTCAAACCTGGAGGGTTTACATCTATCGGAAGTGAGCATATGGTATGCAAACTTCAGAGATCTATTTATGGTCTTAAGAAGGCATCTGGGAGTTGGAACCTTAAATTCGAGAGTACAATCAAAGAGTTTGATTTACTAAGAATCCTGAGGAACCCTGTGTGTATAAGAAGGTCAGTGGGAGTGTTGTGACATTCCTGGTGCTTTATGTTGATGACATTCTAATCATTGGGAATGATGTAGGAATGTTGCAATCAACTAAGATATGGTTAGCGAGTAAGTTCTCGATGCAGGATTTGGGTGAAGCATCTTTTGTATTGTGATACAGATCTATAGAGATAGATCGAAAATATTGTTTGGTCTCACCCAGTCCACATACATTGATACCATCGTGAAGCGGTTCTCGATGGATAAGTCCAAGAGAGGACATCTACCAATGTGTCATTGCGTGTCCCTATCCAAGTCTGTCTTTCAAGACTGATGCAGAGATAGCAGCGATGACAAAGTATTCCTTATGCATCTGCGATTGGTAGCATCATGTATGGGATGATATCTACACGTCCTGACGTGGCTTTCGCACTAAGTGTAGTGAGTAGATATCAATCGAACCCCGGTCTTCCACATTGGAAAGCTGTGAAAGACATCCTCAAGTAGTTGAGAAGGACCAATAAATTGTTCTTGGTCTATGGGGTGGAGAACTAAAATTGGAAGGCTATACCGACTCTAGCTTCCAAAGCGATATCGATGACTCGAAGTCAACCTCTGGGTTTGTATTTATGCTCAATGGTGCTGCTGTCTCTTGGAAGAGTTCCAAGCAAGACAATACTGCGGATTCCAGCATAGAGGCCGAATACATTGCTGCATCAGATGCAGCAAGGGAGGCTGTTTGGATAAGGAATTTCGTCTAAGAGTTGGATGTCATTCCTAATGGAGTTGCTCCTGTCCCGGTGTTGTGTGACAACACGGGAGCTATAGCTCAAGCAAAGGAGCCTAGGTCTCATCAGAAGTCCAAACATGTATTGAGTAAGTACCACATCCTCGGAGAGATTGTGGAAAGAGGGAGAAGTGTCTTTTGACATAGTCGGCTCCGCAGATAATGTTGTTGATCCACTAGCTAAGCCTTTACCTGGACCATTATTCGACAAGCATCGCGAATCAATGGGTTTAAAGCATATGGGTAGTTGGCTCTAGTGCAAGTGGGAGATTGTTAGAGTAGGTGCCCGTCGAGCCAAGTGTTGGCCGAGTGTTCACAATGAAACTCTATGTATAAGCAATCTTTATTTTAGTAATATTTGATATTATTATTTTGGCACATCTTTATCTGTATACCCATGCTAGTTGCATAGATAAAGCCCTTGAATATACAAATGGTAGAAAGAATATGAGATGCTCATATGATGAGTATCATGAAACTCATATTTGTAATACTGTATATTCTAAACGGTTCCTAGTCGATTCAGCCGCCACTAAGAAGGATATAGGCCGCTAAAGTTCGAGACTAGTATCTGCGATGTGATTACCATGTTTCATTGGTAGGGGACATTGTGATGTCCGAGCATGCAGATAGGTGCTCCTGGTAGAGTGCACTGAACAACCCTCCATTAAAGGACTTTCCAAATGGTTCTCACTTATCGAGTGGAAACGTCCTAGTTTATGGTTGTACACCATTAGTCCTTATGACCCGGGACAACATTGAGACTCTATGTGCTAGCATTTCACTTTGACTTGTTTACCAACTCTTATGGGGTCATCAGGTGGCAAGGTTGGGTGTCATGTCGAAACATATAGGAGTCGATGCATTGTAGTCGGGTATTCACCGTTTACCTTCGGGTATGGATATCCTATGTGTTATCATGTATATGTAGGTTGAAATCTCTGCCCAGAGTATGGTGGTAATTATGAAAAGGGTTTCATAGATTACACCATCGATGCAACTACGACATGACACATAGTATCGATTCATTGACAACTCTCGATAAACCAATGGTTGTCGAATCGGTCGGGATATATGAGTTGAAGGGACCGTACTGTACGCTAACCATAATCGAATGGTTCTTGCAGGCACTATCATTTGATACCTAGGGAATCATGTAAGCGATGCTGCTAGGCGTTTAACATGATTGGTTGGGTACTATCAGACTTGAGTTCTGACGTTCTTGTTATCAAGGAGTTGATAAGTAAGAATGGAGCAATTGGGGTATGCTCATATAAGGACATATTTAGTCCGAATCACATAGAGATGTGAACCCACGGCTAGTTGTATCAGTGAACCATTGAGGGCCACACAAGTGCTAGCTTTCTAGATCCCGTTGAGAAGTAAAAATAGTTCAATGTGTTGAACGGCTTATAAAGGAGTTTATAAGCGTAAGGAAAATTAGAAGTATGACTTCTATAAAGGAGAAAAATAGTTCAATGTGTTGAACGGCTTATAAATGAGTTTATAAGCGTAAAAAAAAATAGAAGTATGACTTCTATGAGAGAAATGTAAATTTTGATTTATGGAAGTGTTCCTAAATTAAAATTTGGCCAATTGAATAATGTATTTGAAAATTGTGATTTTCATAGACATTATTATGGACTAAATTAAATTAATTCAAGTGTTGAATTAATTAAACACTAGTGGACCTAGTAGAGTCCAAATAATTAAATTAATTCAAGTGTTGAATTAATTAAATCATATTGAGTCTTGTAGAGCTCAATTTAAATAATTATTTAACTAGTGGGACTTGGGTAAATTCAAGTAATGTTTAATTAGTCTCAAATATGTTTGAGATAATTAAATTTAGTTCATGGTTTTTATTTTGATAAAAAACCATATAATATGCATGCATGGGAGGTGAAAGGTTGGGAGACTACTTTTTGAGTTTTCAAGGCATGGCATGCAACTTTTTGGAACACCTTTTTTCCAATACCAAGACAAGTCTCCCTTCCCCATTCTTGCACACTCCATGGCCGAAACTTGAAGCTTGTTCTCTCCTCATTTTTCTCTCATTTTTGTTCTTCAATTTGTTGAGGAACACCACACTTCTCTTTGAAAAATCCTCATATTTTTCTAGTGCAAAATATGAGGATATCTACCTAGTTGGTGGTGAGCTTAATTTGAAGGAAAGATTCAAGAAGAAAGGAGGAGAGCTTGTAGATTTATCTTCCATTCAAGTGCCAAGTTCTTTACAACTTGGTTGGTGCCATCATCAACATCAAGAGGTTGATAGGTAACGATTTTCTTACACATACAACAATGGTGTTTAAATGTATTTGCTACAACAAAATGATGGTGGCCGAAAATCTATTCTTGAAAATTCGATTTTTTAACTTCCGTTGCGCTTACGGTCACCGTAACCGATCCCCTTTACCTAGGACTATTGTTTCTCGTCGCAATGTTAAATTTTTGAGTTACTTTTGGAATAATTTATGGGCTAAACTTGGCACAAAATTGTTGTTTTCTACTACTTGTCATCCTCAAACGGATGGACAAACTGAAGTTGTCAATAAAACTTTGGGAACACTTTTGCGTGCTATTCTTAAAAAGAACTTGGATTGACATTTCTATGGACTTTAGTTTGGGATTGCCTAGCACTAAGAAGAGGAGGGATTCTATTTTCGTAGTTGTGGATAGATTCTCTAAGATGGCACATTTTATAGCTTGTCATGAAACCGATGATGCTTCAAACATTGCGGATTTGTTCTTTAGAGAAGTCGCTAGGTTGCATGGCATGCTTAGGACTATTGTTTCTCGTCGCAATGTTAAATTTTTGAGTTACTTTTGGAATAATTTATGGGCTAAACTTGGCACAAAATTGTTGTTTTCTACTACTTGTTATCCTCAAACGGATGGACAAACTGAAGTTGTCAATAGAACTTTAGGAACACTTTTTCGTGCTATTCTTAAAAGGAACTTGGATTGACATTTCTATGGACTTTAGTTTGGGGTTGCCTATGCCTAAGAAGAGGAGGGCTTCTATTTTTGTTATTGTGGATTGATTTTCTAAGATAGCACATTTTATAGCTTGTCATAAAAGCGATGATGCTTCAAACATTGCGGATTTGTTCTTTAGAGAAGTCGTTAGGTTGCATGGCATGCCTAGGACTATTGATTCTGGTCGCGATGTTAAATTCTTGAGTTACTTTTGGAAGAATTTATGGGCTGAACTTGGCACAAAATTGTTGTTTTCTACTACTTGTCATCCTCAAACTGATGGACAAACTGAAGTTGTCAATAGAACTTTGGGAACACCTTTGCGTGCTATTCCTAAAAAGAACTTGGATTGACAATTCTATGGACTTTATTTTGGGGTTTCCTAGGACTAAGAAGGGGAGGGATTCTATTTTTGTTGTTGTGGATAGATTCTCTAAGATGGCACATTTTATAGCTTGTCATAAAACCGATGATGCTTCAAACATTGCGGATTTGTTCTTTAGAGAAGTCGCTAGGTTGCTTGTCATGCCTAGGACTATTGTTTCTGGTCGCGATGTTAAATTCTTGAGTTACTTTTGGAAGACTTTATGGGCTAAACTTGGCACAAAATTGTTGTTTTCTACTACTTGTCATCCTCAAACGGATGGACAAACTGAAGTTGTCAATATAACTTCTGGAACATTTTATAGCTTGTCATAAAACCGATGATGCTTCAAACATTGCGGATTTGTTCTTTAGAAAAGTCGCTAGGTTGCTTGGCATGCCTAGGACTATTGTTTCTGGTCGCGATGTTAAATTCTTGAGTTACTTTTGGAAGACTTTATGGGCTGAACTTGGCACAAAATTGTTGTTTTCTTCTACTTGTCATCCTCAAACGGATGGACAAACTGAAGTTTTCAATATAACTTTGGGAACACTTTTGCGTACTATTCTTAAAAAGAACTTGGATTGACATTTCTATGGACTTTATTTTGGGGTTGTTGTGGATAGATTATCTAAGATGGCACATTTTATAGCTTGTCATAAAACCGATGATGCTTCAAACATTGCGGATTTGTTCTTTAGAGAAGTCGCTAGGTTGCATGGCATGCCTAGGACTATTGTTTCTCGTCGCAATGTTAGATTTTTGAGTTACTTTTGGAATAATTTATGGGCTAAACTTGGCACAAAATTGTTGTTTTCTACTACTTGTCATCCTCAAACGGATGGACAAACTGAAATTGTCAATAGAACTTTGGGAACACTTCTGCGTGCTATTCTTAAAAAGAACTTGGATTGACATTTCTCTGGACTTTATTTTGGAGCTGCCTAGGCCTAAGAAGAGGAGGGATTCTATTTTTGTAGTTGTGGATAGATTCTCTAAGATGGCACATTTTATAGCTTGTCATAAAACCGATGATGCTTCAAACATTGCGGATTTGTTCTTTAGAGAAGTCGCTAGGTTGCATGGCATGCCTAGGACTATTGTTTCTCGTCGCAATGTTAAATTTTTGAGTTACTTTTGGAATAATTTATGGGCTAAACTTGGCACAAAATTGTTGTTTTCTACTACTTGTCATCCTCAAACGGATGGACAAACTGAAGTTGTCAATAGAACTTTGGGAACACTTTTGCGTGCTATTCTTAAAAAGAACTTGGATTGACATTTCTATGGACTTTATTTTGGGGTTGCCTAGGACTAAGAAGGCGATGTATTCTATTTTTGTTGTTGTGGATAGATTCTCTAAGATGGCACATTTTATAGCTTGTCATAAAACCGATGATGCTTCAAACATTGCGGATTTGTTCTTTAGAGAAGTCGCTAGGTTGCTTGGCATGCCTAGGACTATTGTTTCTGGTCGCGATGTCAAATTCTTGAGTTACTTTTGGAAGACTTTATAGGCTGAACTTGGCACAAAATTGTTGTTTTCTACTACTTGTCATCCTCAAACGGATGGACAAACTGAAGTTGTCAATATAACTTCTGGAACATTTTATAGCTTGTCATAAAACCGATGATGCTTCAAACATTGCGGATTTGTTCTTTAGAGAAGTCGCTAGGTTGCTTGGCATGCCTAGGACTATTGTTTCTGGTCGCGATGTTAAATTCTTGAGTTACTTTTGGAAGACTTTATGGGCTGAACTTGGCACAAAATTGTTGTTTTCTTCTACTTGTCATCCTCAAACGGATGGACAAACTGAAGTTTTCAATATAACTTTGGGAACACTTTTGCGTGCTATTCTTAAAAAGAACTTGGATTGACATTTCTATGGACTTTATTTTGGGGTTGTTGTGGATAGATTATCTAAGATGGCACATTTTATAGCTTGTCATAAAACCGATGATGCTTCAAACATTGCGGATTTGTTCTTTAGAGAAGTCGCTAGGTTGCATGGCATGCCTAGGACTATTGTTTCTCGTCGCAATGTTAGATTTTTGAGTTACTTTTGGAATAATTTATGGGCTAAACTTGGCACAAAATTGTTGTTTTCTACTACTTGTCATCCTCAAACGGATGGACAAACTGAAGTTGTCAATAGAACTTTGGGAACACTTCTGCGTGCTATTCTTAAAAAGAACTTGGATTGACATTTCTCTGGACTTTATTTTGGAGCTGCCTAGGCCTAAGAAGAGGAGGGATTCTATTTTTGTAGTTGTGGATAGATTCTCTAAGATGGCACATTTTATAGCTTGTCATAAAACCGATGATGCTTCAAACATTGCGGATTTGTTCTTTAGAGAAGTCGCTAGGTTGCATGGCATGCCTAGGACTATTGTTTCTCGTCGCAATGTTAAATTTTTGAGTTACTTTTGGAATAATTTATGGGCTAAACTTGGCACAAAATTGTTGTTTTCTACTACTTGTCATCCTCAAACGGATGGACAAACTGAAGTTGTCAATAGAACTTTGGGAACACTTTTGCGTGCTATTCTTAAAAAGAACTTGGATTGACATTTCTATGGACTTTATTTTGGGGTTGCCTAGGACTAAGAAGGCGATGTATTCTATTTTTGTTGTTGTGGATAGATTCTCTAAGATGGCACATTTTATAGCTTGTCATAAAACCGATGATGCTTCAAACATTGCGGATTTGTTCTTTAGAGAAGTCGCTGGGTTGCTTGGCATGCCTAGGACTATTGTTTCTGGTCACGATGTTAAATTCTTGAGTTACTTTTGGAAGACTTTATGGGCTGAACTTGGCACAAAATTGTTGTTTTCTACTACTTGTCATCCTCAAACGGATGGACAAACTGAAGTTGTCAATATAACTTTGGGAACACTTTTGCGTGCTATTCTTAAAAAGAACTTGGATTGACATTTCTATGGAATTTATTTTGGGGTTGTTGTGGATAGATTTTCTAAGATGGCACATTTTATAGCTTGTCATAAAACCGATGATGCTTCAAACATTGCGGATTTGTTCTTTAGAGAAGTCGCTAGGTTGCATGGCATACCTAGGACTATTGTTTCTCGTCGCAATGTTAGATTTTTGAGTTACTTTTGGAATAATTTATGTGCTAAACTTGGCACAAAATTGTTGTTTTCTACTACTTGTCATCCTCAAACGGCTGGACAAACTGAAGTTGTTAATAGAACTTTGGGAACACTTCTGCGTGCTATTCTTAAAAAGTACTTGGATTGACATTTATATGGACTTTAGTTTGGGGTTGCCTAAGCCTAAGAAGAGGAGGGATTCTATTTTTGTTATTGTGGATAGATTTTCTAAGATGGCACATTTTATAGCTTGTCATAAAAGCGATGATGCTTCAAACTTTGTGGATTTGTTCTTTAGAGGAGTCGTTAGGTTGCTTGGCATGCCTAGGACTATTGATTCTGGTCACGATGTTAAATTCTTGAGTTACTTTTGGAAGACTTTATGGGCTCAACTTGGCACAAAATTGTTGTTTTCTAGTACTTGTCATCCTCAAACAGATGGACAAACTGAAGTTGTCCATAGAACTTTGGGAACACTTTTGCGTGCTATTCTTAAAAGGAACTTGGATTGACATTTCTATGGACTTTAGTTTGGGGTTGCCTAGGCCTAAGAAGAGGAGGGATTCTATTTTAGTTGTTGTGGATAGATTCTCTAAGATGGCACTTTTTATAGCTTGTCATAAAACCGATGATGCTTCAAACATTGCGGATTTGTTCTTTAGAGAAGTCGCTAGGTTGCATGGCATGCCTGGGACTATTGTTTCTTGTCGCAATGTTAAATTTTTGAGTTACTTTTGGAATAATTTATGGTCTAAACTTGGCACAAAATTGTTGTTTTCTACTACTTGTCATCCTCAAACGGATGGACAAACTGAAGTTGTCAATAGAACTTTGGGAACACTTCTGCGTGCTATTCTTAAAAAGAACTTGGATTGACATTTCTCTGGACTTTATTTTGGAGTTGCCTAGGCCTAAGAAGAGGAGGGATTCTATTTTTGTTGATGTGGATAGATTCTCTAAGATGGCACATTTTATAGCTTGTCATAAAACCGATGATTCTTCAAACATGGCGGATTTGTTCTTTAGAGAATTCGCTAGGTTGCTTGGCATGCCTAGGACTATTGTTTCTGGTCGCGATGTTTAATTCTTGAGTTACTTTTGGAATACTTTATGGGCTGAACTTGGCGCAAAATTGTTGTTTTCTACTACTTGTCATCCTCAAACTGATGGACAAACTGAAGTTTTCAATAGAACTTTGGGAACACCTTTGCATGCTATTCTTAAAAAGAACTTGGATTGAAATTTCTATGGATTTTATTTTGGGGTTGCCTAGGACTAAGAAGGGGATGTATTCTATTTTTGTTGTTGTGGATAGATTCTCTAAGATGGCACATTTTATAGCTTGTCATAAAACCGATGATGCTTCAAACATTGCGGATTTGTTCTTTAGAGAAGTCGCTAGGTTGCTTGGCATGCCTAGGACTATTGTTTCTGGTCGCGATGTCAAATTCTTGAGTTACTTTTGGAAGACTTTATGGGCTGAACTTGGCACAAAATTGTTGTTTTCTACTACTTGTCATCCTCAAACGGATGGACAAACTGAAGTTGTCAATATACTTTTGGAACACTTCTGCGTGCTATTCTTAAAAAGAACTTGGATTGACATTTCTCTGGACTTTATTTTGGAGTTGCCTAGGCCTAAGAAGAGGAGGGATTCTATTTTTGTAGTTGTGGATAGATTCTCTAAGATGGCACATTTTATAGCTTGTCATGAAACCGATGATGCTTCAAACATTGCGGATTTGTTCTTTAGAGAAGTCGCTAAGTTGCATGGCATGCCTAGGACTATTGTTTCTCGTCGCAATGTTAGATTTTTGAGTTACTTTTGGAATAATTTATGGGCTAAACTTGGCACAAAATTGTTGTTTTCTACTACTTGTCATCCTCAAACGGATGGACAAACTGAAGTTGTCAATAGAACTTTGGGAACACTTCTGCGTGCTATTCTTAAAAAGAACTTGGATTGACATTTCTCTGGACTTTATTTTGGAGTTGCCTAGGCCTAAGAAGAGGAGGGATTCTATTTTTGTAGTTGTGGATAGATTCTCTAAGATGGCACATTTTATAGCTTGTCATAAAACCGATGATGCTTCAAACATTGCGGATTTGTTCTTTAGAGAAGTCGCTAGGTTGCATGGCATGCCTAGGACTATTGTTTCTCGTCGCAATGTTAAATTTTTGAGTTACTTTTGGAAGACTTTATGGGCTGAACTTGGCACAAAATTGTTGTTTTCTACTACTTGTCATCCTCAAACGGATGGACAAACTGAAGTTGTCAATATAACTTTTGGAACACTTCTGCGTGCTATTCTTAAAAAGAACTTGGATTGACATTTCTCTGGACTTTATTTTGGAGTTGCCTAGGCCTAAGAAGAGGAGGGATTCTATTTTTGTAGTTGTGGATAGATTCTCTAAGATGGCACATTTTATAGCTTGTCATGAAACCGATGATGCTTCAAACATTGCGGATTTGTTCTTTAGAGAAGTCGCTAAGTTGCATGGCATGCCTAGGACTATTGTTTCTCGTCGCAATGTTAGATTTTTGAGTTACTTTTGGAATAATTTATGGGCTAAACTTGGCACAAAATTGTTGTTTTCTACTACTTGTCATCCTCAAACGGATGGACAAACTGAAGTTGTCAATAGAACTTTGGGAACACTTCTGCGTGCTATTCTTAAAAAGAACTTGGATTGACATTTCTCTGGACTTTATTTTGGAGTTGCCTAGGCCTAAGAAGAGGAGGGATTCTATTTTTGTAGTTGTGGATAGATTCTCTAAGATGGCACATTTTATAGCTTGTCATAAAACCGATGATGCTTCAAACATTGCGGATTTGTTCTTTAGAGAAGTCGCTAGGTTGCATGGCATGCCTAGGACTATTGTTTCTCGTCGCAATGTTAAATTTTTGAGTTACTTTTGGAAGACTTTATGGGCTGAACTTGGCACAAAATTGTTGTTTTCTACTACTTGTCATCCTCAAACGGATGGACAAACTGAAGTTGTCAATATAACTTTGGGAACACTTTTGCGTGCTATTCTTAAAAAGAACTTGGATTGACATTTCTATGGACTTTATTTTGGGGTTGTTGTGGATAGATTCTCTAAGATGGAACATTTTATAGCTTGTCATAAAACCGATGATGTTTCAAACATTGCGGATTTTTTCTTTAGAGAAGTCGCTGTAACGACCCATTACAGGCCCAGTGGACCGCCCATACGGCCCACTGCCAACAGACCCAAGGCTATCCCGATCTTGGGCTCCCTCTATGGGGCCTTTGTCCCTCACGGGCTCTCCATAGGCGTCGTATGGTTACTCATAGAACTTCTATAGTCCAGGCTATAGTTTGTGCCTTCCAAGAATGGAACCCAAGACCTCCCTGGATATAAGGTACTTGGCAACATATCTTGTACCAATTGAGCTATTAAAATATGCGGAAGGAGTTTCAAAATACATTTCATCAAATATCTTTACAAAATAAATACATGATCATTTAAATGACATAACAAAAACAAAACATCATTCCTATGATCATGCCAAAATCATCCTTCCAACGGTGTATGCATATGACCCCCAATCCACAGTCAACGTCCCGGGGCACCACTCTGATCTGCATCACATGAAAAATAACTGGAATGAGAATAAATCTCAGCAAGTGGAACTCTTATATAACAATGAACAATAACTCTGTAAAACATATCTTTGAAATCATAAATACCATCAACTCTGAACTGTAAACTCTGAATATCAATAACATAGCAATAGCATAAAAATATGATGGTATTTCTCTTTTGCTCTGGGGATTGATATCAATAGTATCTCTGCTCTGGGGTGCTCGTATCCCAAATCGATATAAATACCGATAACTCTGAGGGATATAAGCCTATAGGCGATGATCATCTAATATTGCATGCAATCTCTGACTATATATTTATCAATCCGAAAACATTTAAACTCTTCTCTGGTTTTAACAATCACTTTGAACTCTATATATCTCTTTGTATTCCCTTTAATCAATAATGAGACATACAATGCCTCCAATACATATAACAATACATACTATGGATCAAATGAAAGGGAATAACACAATAAACTCTTTGAAACACATACATATATAATCATGTGAGCAAAAAGGAATGAAATTCCACTTACAAACCACAACAAACACCTCAACTTAGCTCTTGATCACCACCTACAACAAATAATCCACAAATAACACCAATATCAACAAAATATCCAAGATTACAAGCTAAATAATCCATAAATCCACATAAACAACCAACCTAAACAACTCTTAATTTACAACCTTAACAGAATCGCACCAAAAGCTTACCCAAGCTTCCTAGCACCAAGGAGAACGTCGAACTCAAGTCAAAATTCCAAACAAACGCCTGAATCGAAGATAGGAAAGGAAAGAAATGACTGAAAACCCTTGAAATGGAGAGAAAAGTCGAGAATGGAGGAGAAAAGAAAGGGAAAGTATGGCCAACCACTCCAAAAAGTAGCTTAAAAACTCGCCCATACCTTCACCGCGGGTGCGCTCCTCTAAGCACCGCGGGTGCGCAATGGTTACGGCATACTCAAAAATTCTGGAACACGAACAGCGCGGGTGCGGCGACGCAAGCAGCGCGGGTGCGGTCTTTACCGCAGGGGCGGTCTCTACATCACCGCGGGTGCGGTGTGCTCACGGCATTCCAACTCCAAAACAGCACAGTACACCGCGGGGGCACTCCAGTTAAGAGCGCGGGTGCACTCAGGTCACGGCAAAGCACTATTCCCAAGCAACTAAAATCGAACCGACACTCTGAAACGAACAACCAACATCAACCAACACCTCAAGACAATAAAACTAACAATACTATAGCCCAAAAATACAACTCTGAACATCTAATCAAATATCCCAAAATAACAAACGAAACTTAAATCGTACCGTACACCGGGCTCGGCTATTACAATCTCCCCCCCTTAAGGGAATTTCGTCCGCGAAATTGACGTCACGGCACGAACAACTCAGGATACTTCTCTCTCATCTCATCCTCTGGTTCCCACGTAGCCTCCTCTAACAAATGGTTCCTCCAAAGAACTTTGACAATGCCGATCTCTTTGTTCCTCAGAACTCTAACTGTGCGATCCAAAATCTGAATCGGAATCTCTTGATATGTCAAATTCGGCGTCAAGTCCAATGGCTCATGGCGTAGAACATGGGAAGGATCTGCAACATACTTCCTGAGCATCGAAACGTGAAACACATTATGAACTCTGTCAAGATCTGGAGGTAGGGATAATCTGTAGGCTCGATCGCCAACTCTGTCCAATATCTCGAATGGACCAATAAATCTAGGACTCAACTTGCCCTTCTTACCAAATCTCATCACACCTTTGAGAGGTGCTATCTTCAGAAACACATGGTCGCCAACCTCGAACTGCAAAGGTCTGCGACGAACATCTGCATAGCTCTTCTGTCTGGACTGGGCAGTCTTCATCCTTTCTCTGATAACAGCAACAACATCAGCAGTCTGCTGGACCAACTCTGGTCCCAACATCTTCCTCTCACCAACCTCGTCCCAATACAAGGGCGATCTGCACTTCCTGCCATAAAGTGCCTCATACGGTGCCATGCCAATCGTCGCCTGGTAGCTATTATTATAAGTGAACTCAACCAAAGGCAACAAAGAATCCCAGCTACCTGGAAAGTCAATAGTACACGCTCTGAGCATATCCTCAAGAATCTGAATGACTCTCTCTGACTGACCATCACTCTGAGGATGATAGGCTGTACTGAACGCTAATCGCGAACCCATAGCTCTGTGCAAACTCTTCCAAAACTCTGAAGTAAATCTGGGGTCACGATCAGACACGATCGACACAGGGACACCATGAAGTCTGACAATCTCTGCTATGTAGTCCTCGGCATACTGGTTCATCGAATACGTCGTCTTGACTGGAAGAAAGTGCGCTGACTTAGTCAATCTATCAACGATAACCCAAATAGAATTGAAACCTCTCTGCACTCTGGGAAGACCAGTCACGAAATCCATCGTAATATGCTCCCACTTCCACTGAGGAATCGGCAACGACAACAATGTCCCAGCAGGTCTCTGGTGCTCAATCTTCACCTGCTGACAAGTAAGGCACTGAGAAATGAACACGGCAACATCCTTCTTCATACCTGGCCACCAGTAGAGTCGACGAAGATCCTGATACATCTTCGTACTGCCTGGATGAATCGAATACGGCGCGGTATGAGCCTCTGTCAGAATATCTCTACGAATATCATCGCCAACAGGAACACAAATACGACCTCTGAAAGTCACCAAACCATCACCATTCAAGGCAAACTCTGAATTACCTCTAATCTCTGCTCTATCTCTCAACTCTGTCAACTGAACATCAGTCGACTGCTCTCTACGAATCCTGTCCGTCAATGAAGATCGAATAACTAACGCTGAAAGACGAGCAATGGTGCCTGGAATCACCAGATCAATCTCCTCTCTCTGCAAATCCATCAGCAACGGTCTCTGAATCAAAGAACTCAATGAAACACTCGACTTGCGGCTTAAAGCATCAGCCACAACATTCGCCTTCCCTGGGTGATAACTGATAGTCACATCGTAATCTTTGACCAGCTCTAACCACCTCCTCTGCCGCATATTGAGCTCTCTCTGAGAAAACAGATATTTCAAACTCTTGTGGTCTGTGAAGATCTCACACTTTTCGCCATACAAGTAGTGTCTCCAAATCTTCAAGGCGAAAACCACAGCTGCCAACTCTAAATCATGCGTCGGATAATTCTTCTCGTAATCCTTCAACTGGCGAGAAGCATAGGCAATGACCTTACCTCTCTGCATCAACACTGCACCGAGACCCTTCTTCGATGCATCGGTAAAGACAACAAAGTCCTCTGAACCACTGGGCAATGCGAGAATAGGAGCTGACGTCAATCTATCCTTCAACTCCTGTAATGCGCTCTGGCAATCTACAGACCACTCGAACTTCACAGTCTTCCTCGTCAGATTGGACAATGGCAGGGCAATCTTGGAAAAATCCGAAATGAAACGACGATAATAACCCGCCAAACCAAGGAAACTGCGTACCTCTGAAACAGTCGTAGGAATAGGCCACTTCTGAATCGCCTCTATCTTCATCGGATCAACAGCAATGCCATCCCTCGAAACGACATGGCCTAGAAAAGAAATCTGATCCAACCAAAACTCACACTTCTTCAACTTGGCAAACAACCTCCGCTCTCTCAACAACTGGAGAACAACTCTGAGATGCTCTGAATGAAGCTCTCTGGTCTTGGAATAGATCAAGATATCGTCGATAAAGACAATGACGAAGCTATCCAAATACGGCTTGAACACACGGTTCATCAGGTCCATGAAAACAGAAGGGGCATTGGTCAAACCAAAAGACATCACGAGAAACTCATAGTGACCATACCTGGTCCTGAAAGCCGTCTTAGGGATATCAGACTCCCTAACCTTCAACTGATAGTAGCCAGACCGAAGATCAATCTTCGAGAAAACAGTGGCACCCTGGAGTTGGTCAAATAGATCGTCAATCCGTGGCAACGGATACTTGTTCTTGATCGTCACTTTGTTGAGCTCTCTGTAATCTATACACAGACGCAAAGACCCGTCCTTCTTCTTAACAAATAGAACCGGAGCTCCCCAAGGCGAAGAACTCGGACGAATGAAACCCTTATCTAGAAGATCCTGCAACTGCGTCTTCAACTCTTTCATCTCGGTAGGAGCCATCCTATACGGAGCCTTAGAAATAGGAACCGTACCTGGAGCAAGATCAATAACAAACTCTACATCCCTATCCGGCGGCAAACCCGGAACGTCATCCTCAAACACATCCGCAAACTCCCTCACCACATCAATATCATCAATATTCAACTTAATCAGTCTATCAACATCCACAACAGATGCCAGAAAAACATCACAACCTCTACACAATAGCCTCTCAGCATCAAGACACGAAATAAAAGGAAGGACCAGCGAAGTACCTGAGCTGGCGAGAACTCCTCCCTGGCCATCATCTGCAAAAGTCACCGTCTTAGCAACGCAATCAATAACAGCACGATAGGTCGACAGCCAATCCATGCCAAGAATAACATCAAAGGCAACCATCGGGATCACAATCAAATCAGCAAAGACCTCTCGATCAACAAAACGAACGGGGCACGCATACACTATGGAGGTCGGGCACAAAACATCTCCCGAAGGCAAAAAAACACTAAGCTGAAGGGGAATAACAGAAGGAACTATACCCAAAGATCTCAAAAACAATTCAGACATAAAAGAATGAGTAGCACCAGTATCAATCAAAGTAGTAGCTACTCTGCCTGAAATTAAAATGGAACTAGAGATTACAGAAGAATTACGATTAATACCTTCCTTAGTCATCGAAAAGATACGACCCTGCACCTTCTCCTGGCTAGCTCCCTTAGGACAATCTCTGGAAATATGGCCTGGCATGCCACAACGATAGCAAGAACGAGTGCCAAATCTACACTCTCCACGATGAGGTCTGCCACACTTGGGACACAAAGATCTCTCAGAATCAGACGGAGCAACTGGCACTGACGGTGGCCTAGGACTCTGATCCACCTTGCCCTTCCCCTTGAATCGATCTCTGCCACGCTGACCTGAACTCTGGCCTCTTTGAACACTAGCCTGGTGCCTCGCCTGTCTCTCCCTGGCGATATCCTTCTCGTCCTGCTCTGCTAGCAACGCCTTGGACACAATCTCCTTGAAAGTAACAGCCTTGGACATATTGATATCACGCCTGATCTCCGCTCTAAGGCCTCGAATGAAGTGAGCGCCTTTATCTTTATCACTGGTAGCAATGTACGGAGCAAATAGGCAACCCTCCTCGAACCTGAGAATATACTCATCTACATTCAAGCTCCCCTGACGAAGCTCCAAGAACTCTGTAACCTTCCTCGCACGCAGTGCATCAGGAAAGTACTTATCGTAGAAAAGCTCAGTAAACTCAGACCACTTCAAAGTAGAAACATCAATGCCAACCTTGGTCGCATTCCACCACAAACGTGCAGCTTTAACCAGCATAAAAACAGCACAACTGATACGATCTCTGTCCTCATAGTGGAGATGATCAAAAATCGCCTCCAAAGCCTTGACCCACTCTACTGCAGCTAAAGGATCGGAGCTGCCTGGAAACTCGGGTGGATCCATCCTCTTAAACGCAGAAAAGATAGCATCAGAACCAACTGCAGCTGGAGCAACCTGCCCTCTACCTTGGCCTCTGCCCTGGCCTGCTCCTTGCAGTCTAAGCAACTGCTGGATCTGCTCACTGTGAACCTTAGCCTGCTCCTTCAGTAACTTGCCGAACTCGTCGACAACTCTCGAGGACGAACTATCCTCCCCCTCTGACGCCTTACGCTTAGGAGGCATCCTCTACTCTACAATGCTCACAAGACACCAATCAATACATAACAATAGATAGATGCAAAGAAAACATACCCGGACAGTTGAATGTAGACGAAGTCATATGCATTGGTCCGAAGAACACCGCTCTGATACCACTAAATGTGACACCCCGATCCTCTTTTAAAATAAATACGCAGCGGAAATAAAATTTTCTCTTTAAAATATACGGAAGGAGTTTCAAAATACATTTCATCAAATATCTTTACAAAATAAATACATGATCATTTAAATGACATAACAAAAACAAAACATCATTCCTATGATCATGCCAAAATCATCCTTCCAACGGTGTATGCATATGACCCCCAATCCACAGTCAACGTCCCGGGGCACCACTCTGATCTGCATCACATGAAAAATAACTGGAATGAGAATAAATCTCAGCAAGTGGAACTCTTATATAACAATGAACAATAACTCTGTAAAACATATCTTTGAAATCATAAATACCATCAACTCTGAACTGTAAACTCTGAATATCAATAACATAGCAATAGCATAAAAATATGATGGTATTTCTCTTTTGCTCTGGGGATTGATATCAATAGTATCTCTGCTCTGGGGTGCTCGTATCCCAAATCGATATAAATACCGATAACTCTGAGGGATATAAGCCTATAGGCGATGATCATCTAATATTGCATGCAATCTCTGACTATATATTTATCAATCCGAAAACATTTAAACTCTTCTCTGGTTTTAACAATCACTTTGAACTCTATATATCTCTTTGTATTCCCTTTAATCAATAATGAGACATACAATGCCTCCAATACATATAACAATACATACTATGGATCAAATGAAAGGGAATAACACAATAAACTCTTTGAAACACATACATATATAATCATGTGAGCAAAAAGGAATGAAATTCCACTTACAAACCACAACAAACACCTCAACTTAGCTCTTGATCACCACCTACAACAAATAATCCACAAATAACACCAATATCAACTAAATATCCAAGATTACAAGCTAAATAATCCATAAATCCACATAAACAACCAACCTAAACAACTCTTAATTTACAACCTTAACAGAATCGCACCAAAAGCTTACCCAAGCTTCCTAGCACCAAGGAGAACGTCGAACTCAAGTCAAAATTCCAAACAAACGCCTGAATCGAAGATAGGAAAGGAAAGAAATGACTGAAAACCCTTGAAATGGAGAGAAAAGTCGAGAATGGAGGAGAAAAGAAAGGGAAAGTATGGCCAACCACTCCAAAAAGTAGCTTAAAAACTCGCCCATACCTTCACCGCGGGTGCGCTCCTCTAAGCACCGCGGGTGCGCAATGGTTACGGCATACTCAAAAATTCTGGAACACGAACAGCGCGGGTGCGGCGACGCAAGCAGCGCGGGTGCGGTCTTTACCGCAGGGGCGGTCTCTACATCACCGCGGGTGCGGTGTGCTCACGGCATTCCAACTCCAAAACAGCACAGTACACCGCGGGGGCACTCCAGTTAAGAGCGCGGGTGCACTCAGGTCACGGCAAAGCACTATTCCCAAGCAACTAAAATCGAACCGACACTCTGAAACGAACAACCAACATCAACCAACACCTCAAGACAATAAAACTAACAATACTATAGCCCAAAAATACAACTCTGAACATCTAATCAAATATCCCAAAATAACAAACGAAACTTAAATCGTACCGTACACCGGGCTCGGCTATTACAGTCGCTAAGTTGCTTGGCATGCCTAGGACTATTGTTTATGGTCGCGATGTTAAATTCTTGAGTTACTTTTGGAAGACTTTATGGGCTGAACTTGGCACAAAATTGTTTTTTTCTACTACTTGTCATCCTCAAACTGATGGACAAACTGAAGTTGTCAATAGAACTTTGGGAACACCTTTGCGTGCTATTCTTAAAAATAACATGGATTGACAATTCTATGGACTTTATTTTGGGGTTGCCTAGGACTAAGAAGGGGATGTATTCTATTTTTGTTGTTGTGGATAGATTCTCTAAGATGGCACATTTTATAGCTTGTCATAAAACCGATGATGCTTCAAACATTGCGGATTTGTTCTTTAGAGAAGTCGCTAGGTTGCTTGGCATGCCTAGGACTATTGTTTCTGGTCGCGATGTTAAATTCTTGAGTTACTTTTGGAAGACTTTATGGGCTGAACTTGGCACAAAATTGTTGTTTTCTACTACTTGTCATCTTCAAACGGATGGACAAACTGAAGTTGTCAATATAACTTTGGGAACACTTTTGCGTGCTATTCTTAAAAAGAACTTGGATTGACATTTCTATGGACTTCAATTTGGGGTTGTTGTGGATAGATTCTCTAAGATGACACATTTTATAGCTTGTCATAAAACCGATGATGCTTCAAACATTGCGGATTTGTTCTTTAGAGAAGTCGCTAGGTTGCATGGCATGCCTAGGACTATTGTTTCTCGTCGCAATTTTAAATTTTTGAGTTACTTTTGGAATAATTTATGGGCTAAACTTGGCACAAAATTGTTGTTTTCTACTACTTGTCATCCTCAAACGGATGGACAAACTGAAGTTGTCAATAGAACTTTGGGAACACTTCTGCGTGCTATTCTTAAAAATAACTTGGATTGACATTTCTCTGGACTTTATTTTGGAGTTGCCTAGGCCTAAGAAGAGGAGGGATTCTATTTTTGTTGTTGTGGATAGATTCTCTAAGATGGCACATTTTATAGCTTGTCATAAAACCGATGATTCTTCAAACATGGCGGATTTGTTCTTTAGAGAATTCGCTAGGTTTCTTGGCATGCCTAGGACTATTGTTTCTGGTCGCGATGTTAAATTCTTGAGTTACTTTTGGAAGACTTATGGGCTGAACTTGGCACAAAATTGTTCTTTTCTACTACTTGTCATCCTCAAACGGATGGACAAACTGAAGTTGTCAATAAAACTTTGGGAACACTTTTGCGTGCTATTCTTAAAAAGAACTTGGATTGACATTTCTATGGACTTTATTTTGGGGTTGTTGTGGATAGATTCTCTAAGATGGCACATTTTATAGCTTGTCATAAAACCGATGATGCTTCAAACATTGCGGATTTGTTCTTTAGAGAAGTCGCTAGGTTGCATGGCATGCCTAGGACTATTGTTTCTCGTCGCAATGTTAAATTTTTGAGTTACTTTTGGAATAATTTATGGGCTAAACTTGGCACAAAATTGTTGTTTTCTACTACTTGTCATCCTCAGACGGATGGACAAACTGAAATTGTCAATAGAACTTTGGGAACACTTTTGCGTGCTATTCTTAAAAAGAACTTGGATTGACATTTCTATGGACTTTATTTTGGGGTTGCCTAGGACTAAGAAGGCGATGTATTCTATTTTTGTTGTTGTGGATAGATTCTCTAAGATGGCACATTTTATAGCTTGTCATAAAACCGATGATGCTTCAAACATTGCGGATTTGTTCTTTAGAGAAGTCGCTAGGTTGCTTGGCATGCCTAGGACTATTGTTTCTGGTCGCGATGTTAAATTCTTGAGTTACTTTTGGAAGACTTTATGGGCTGAACTTGGCACAAAATTGTTGTTTTCTACTACTTGTCATCCTCAAACGGATGGACAAACTGAAGTTGTCAATATAACTTTAAGAACACTTTTGCGTGCTATTCTTAAAAAGAACTTGGATTGACATTTCTATGGAATTTATTTTGGGGTTGTTGTGGATAGATTCTCTAAGATGGCACATTTTATAGATTGTCATAAAACCGATGATGCTTCAAACATTGCGGATTTGTTCTTTAGAGAAGTCGCTAGGTTGCATGGCATACCTAGGACTATTGTTTCTCGTCGCAATGTTAGATTTTTGAGTTACTTTTGGAATAATTTATGTGCTAAACTTGGCACAAAATTGTTGTTTTCTACTACTTGTCATCCTCAAACGGATGGACAAACTGAAGTTGTTAATAGAACTTTGGGAACACTTCTGCGTGCTATTCTTAAAAAGTACTTGGATTGACATTTATATGGACTTTAGTTTGGGGTTGCCTAAGCCTAAGAAGAGGAGGGATTCTATTTTTGTTATTGTGGATAGATTTTCTAAGATGGCACATTTTATAGCTTGTCATAAAAGCGATGATGCTTCAAACTTTGTGGATTTGTTCTTTAGAGGAGTCGTTAGGTTGCTTGGCATGCCTAGGACTATTGATTCTGGTCGCGATGTTAAATTCTTGAGTTACTTTTGGAAGACTTTATGGGCTCAACTTGGCACAAAATTGTTGTTTTCTAGTACTTGTCATCCTCAAACAGATGGACAAACTGAAGTTGTCCATAGAACTTTGGGAACACTTTTGCGTGCTATTCTTAAAAGGAACTTGGATTGACATTTCTATGGACTTTAGTTTGGGGTTGCCTAGGCCTAAGAAGAGGAGGGATTCTATTTTAGTTGTTGTGGATAGATTCTCTAAGATGGCACTTTTTATAGCTTGTCATAAAACCGATGATGCTTCAAACATTGCGGATTTGTTCTTTAGAGAAGTCGCTAGGTTGCATGGCATGCCTGGGACTATTGTTTCTTGTCGCAATGTTAAATTTTTGAGTTACTTTTGGAATAATTTATGGTCTAAACTTTGCACAAAATTGTTGTTTTCTACTACTTGTCATCCTCAAACGGATGGACAAACTGAAGTTGTCAATAGAACTTTGGGAACACTTCTGCGTGCTATTCTTAAAAAGAACTTGGATTGACATTTCTCTGGACTTTATTTTGGAGTTGCCTAGGCCTAAGAAGAGGAGGGATTCTATTTTTGTTGATGTGGATAGATTCTCTAAGATGGCACATTTTATAGCTTGTCATAAAACCGATGATTCTTCAAACATGGCGGATTTGTTCTTTAGAGAATTCGCTAGGTTGCTTGGCATGCCTAGGACTATTGTTTCTGGTCACGATGTTTAATTCTTGAGTTACTTTTGGAATACTTTATGGGCTGAACTTGGCGCAAAATTGTTGTTTTCTACTACTTGTCATCCTCAAACTGATGGACAAACTGAAGTTTTCAATAGAACTTTGGGAACACCTTTGCATGCTATTCTTAAAAAGAACTTGGATTGAAATTTCTATGGATTTTATTTTGGGGTTGCCTAGGACTAAGAAGGGGATGTATTCTATTTTTGTTGTTGTGGATAGATTCTCTAAGATGGCACATTTTATAGCTTGTCATAAAACCGATGATGCTTCAAACATTGCGGATTTGTTCTTTAGAGAAGTCGCTAGGTTGCTTGGCATGCCTAGGACTATTGTTTCTGGTCGCGATGTCAAATTCTTGAGTTACTTTTGGAAGACTTTATGGGCTGAACTTGGCACAAAATTGTTGTTTTCTACTACTTGTCATCCTCAAACGGATGGACAAACTGAAGTTGTCAATATAACTTTTGGAACACTTCTGCGTGCTATTCTTAAAAAGAACTTGGATTGACATTTCTCTGGACTTTATTTTGGAGTTGCCTAGGCCTAAGAAGAGGAGGGATTCTATTTTTGTAGTTGTGGATAGATTCTCTAAGATGGCACATTTTATAGCTTGTCATGAAACCGATGATGCTTCAAACATTGCGGATTTGTTCTTTAGAGAAGTCGCTAGGTTGCATGGCATGCCTAGGACTATTGTTTCTCGTTGCAATGTTAGATTTTTGAGTTACTTTTGGAATAATTTATGGGCTAAACTTGGCACAAAATTGTTGTTTTCTACTACTTGTCATCCTCAAACGGATGGACAAACTGAAGTTGTCAATAGAACTTTGGGAACACTTCTGCGTGCTATTCTTAAAAAGAACTTGGATTGACATTTCTCTGGACTTTATTTTGGAGTTGCCTAGGCCTAAGAAGAGGAGGGATTCTATTTTTGTAGTTGTGGATAGATTCTCTAAGATGGCACATTTTATAGCTTGTCATAAAACCGATGATGCTTCAAACATTGCGGATTTGTTCTTTAGAGAAGTCGCTAGGTTGCATGGCATGCCTAGGACTATTGTTTCTCGTCGCAATGTTAAATTTTTGAGTTACTTTTGGAAGACTTTATGGGCTGAACTTGGCACAAAATTGTTGTTTTCTACTACTTGTCATCCTCAAACGGATGGACAAACTGAAGTTGTCAATATAACTTTGGGAACACTTTTGCGTGCTATTCTTAAAAAGAACTTGGATTGACATTTCTATGGACTTTATTTTGGGGTTGTTGTGGATAGATTCTCTAAGATGGAACATTTTATAGCTTGTCATAAAACCGATGATGCTTCAAACATTGCGGATTTTTTCTTTAGAGAAGTCGCTAAGTTGCTTGGCATGCCTAGGACTATTGTTTATGGTCGCGATGTTAAATTCTTGAGTTATTTTTGGAAGACTTTATGGGCTGAACTTGGCACAAAATTGTTTTTTTCTACTACTTGTCATCCTCAAACTGATGGACAAACTGAAGTTGTCAATAGAACTTTGGGAACACCTTTGCGTGCTATTCTTAAAAATATTGAGTCTAGTAGAGCTCAATTAAAATAATTATTTAACTAGTGGGACTTGAGTAAATTCAAGTAATATTTAATTTGTGACACCCCTGACCTCTTTAAATAAAATACGCAGCGGAAAAAAAATAATTTTCTTTAAAATATGGAAGGAGTTTCAAAATAAATTTTCTTTAAACATTTAACAACCAAAATAAATACATGATCATTCAAAAGGTATAATAAAATACAAAACATCAGTCCTATGATCATGCCAAAATCTTCCTTCCAACGGTGTATGCATATGACCCCCAGTCCACAGTCAACGTCCCGGGCCGCCACTCTGATCTGCATCACATGAAATAACTGAAATGAGAATAAATCTCAGCAAGTGGAACTCTTACATAACAATGATACATAGTATATTCTGTAAAACATGGCTTTTAAATCATAAATACCATCGACTCTGAAACATGAATAACGTAGCAATAACTGTAGCAATAGCAATGGCAATAGATAGCAAAACGATGGTATTTCTCTTTTCTCTGGTTGGATTGATATCAATAGTATCTGTGACTGTGGTTGCCAATATCCCATCGATATAAATCGATAACTGTGAGGGGATAAAAGCCTATGGTCGATGATCATCTAATTGCATGCAATGCTCTGACTATGATTAATCAATCCAATAAAAACATTTGAACTCTGAATAGCATTTAAAGCCGTCATTTCGCAATCTCATAATATCTCTTGTATTCCCTTTTTAACAATAGTGAGACATACAATGCCTCCAATAGATAATCAATGAAATCAATACATAACAATGGATCAATGGAAGGGAATAACACTTTAAAACCTTTCAAACACAATACATATAATATCATGTGAGCAAAGGGATGAAATTCCACTTACAACCCAATAGAACACCTCAAATAAGCTCTTGGTTCACCACCTACAACAATAATCCATAAATAACACCAACATCAACTCAATATCCAAAAATACAAGTTAAATAATCCATAGAACCAACCAATACTCCAACCTATAGCATGCCATTTCCAAAACCATGATAGAATTCAACCAAAAACTTACCTAAGCTTCCTAGCACCAAGGAGAACCTCGATCTCAAGTCGAAAATCGAACTAGATCCAAGAATCAAAGGTAGGAAATGGATGAAATGGAAGAAAACCCTTGCTCCTTAGAGAGAAAAACGAGATTGAAGGGGAAAGAAGAAGAGAAATGAAGTCAAATCATCCAAAAAGTTACTTTAAATCTCGACCATACCTCCAAAAAGCAAGACCGCGGGTGCGGCACTCCAAGGACCGCGGGTGCGCCAAGCCTACGACCAAATATCAATTTCTGAACCACTGGGACCGCGGGTGCGGTCCTTACATAACCGCGGGTGCGCTCCACCTTCGGACCAAATCTTACTCTGCGCACAGCTTCTACAAAGATCGCCTCAGAAACGCCTCTTCCCGTCCGAATTGGAAAAAGTGGTAAACTACAAAGTTGTAGCTCTATGTCTTATCTTGACGCCCTCAAAATTTCAGATCATTTGGAGGTCTGAGTAAAAAGTTATGCTAAATCTCCCAACCTGTGTCACTGGAGGAACGTCGAAACACACAACACTCTTCGGGACACTTTTGGCTTACCTTCCACAATGATTTGAACAAAACTCAAAATACGAAAGTTATAGCCTTATGTCTTATCTAACCACTCCAATTGGCCTCACCTCATTTGGATCAATATACCATTTGTCATGAATTTAATCGTAACGCCGCTACAACAACACTACACATCATCTATAACCAACCATACTATAAATCATAAATCGAAACTCTTAACATCCAAACTATACTTAAACTTACCCAAATAGCCAATAATCATACAAAATCTTAAACCATACCGTACACCGGGCTCGGCTATTACAATCTCCCCTCCTTAGAGGAATTTCGTCCCCGAAATTGACGTCACTGCACGAACAACTCAGGATATCTCTCTCTCATCTCATCAATATCATCAATATTCAACTTAACCATGCTATCCACATCAACCATAGAAGCCAAAAACCCATCACAACCTCTATAGCTTTCCTCTTAGGTGGCATCCTCTACTCTACAATGTGCTCACAAAAGACATATCAATATATAACAATGGATAGATGCAAGAAAACATACCCGGACAGTTGAAAGTAGACGAAGTCATATGCATTGGTCCGAAGAACACCGCTCTGATACCACTAAATGTGACACCCCTGACCTCTTTAAATAAAATACGCAGCGGAATAAAAATAATTTTCTTTAAAATATGGAAGGAGTTTCAAAATAAATTTTCTTTAAACATTTAACAACCAAAATAAATACATGATCATTCAAAAGGTATAATAAAATACAAAACATCAGTCCTATGATCATGCCAAAATCTTCCTTCCAACGGTGTATGCATATGACCCCCAGTCCACAGTCAACGTCCCGGGCCGCCACTCTGATCTGCATCACATGAAATAACTGAAATGAGAATAAATCTCAGCAAGTGGAACTCTTACATAACAATGATACATAGTATATTCTGTAAAACATGGCTTTTAAATCATAAATACCATCGACTCTGAAACATGAATAACGTAGCAATAACTGTAGCAATAGCAATGGCAATAGATAGCAAAACGATGGTATTTCTCTTTTCTCTGGTTGGATTGATATCAATAGTATCTGTGACTGTGGTTGCCAATATCCCATCGATATAAATCGATAACTGTGAGGGGATAAAAGCCTATGGTCGATGATCATCTAATTGCATGCAATGCTCTGACTATGATTAATCAATCCAATAAAAACATTTGAACTCTGAATAGCATTTAAAGCCGTCATTTCGCAATCTCATAATATCTCTTGTATTCCCTTTTTAACAATAGTGAGACATACAATGCCTCCAATAGATAATCAATGAAATCAATACATAACAATGGATCAATGGAAGGGAATAACACTTTAAAACCTTTCAAACACAATACATATAATATCATGTGAGCAAAGGGATGAAATTCCACTTACAACCCAATAGAACACCTCAAATAAGCTCTTGGTTCACCACCTACAACAATAATCCATAAATAACACCAACATCAACTCAATATCCAAAAATACAAGTTAAATAATCCATAGAACCAACCAATACTCCAACCTATAGCATGCCATTTCCAAAACCATGATAGAATTCAACCAAAAACTTACCTAAGCTTCCTAGCACCAAGGAGAACCTCGATCTCAAGTCGAAAATCGAACTAGATCCAAGAATCAAAGGTAGGAAATGGATGAAATGGAAGAAAACCCTTGCTCCTTAGAGAGAAAAACGAGATTGAAGGGGAAAGAAGAAGAGAAATGAAGTCAAATCATCCAAAAAGTTACTTTAAATCTCGACCATACCTCCAAAAAGCAAGACCGCGGGTGCGGCACTCCAAGGACCGCGGGTGCGCCAAGCCTACGACCAAATATCAATTTCTGAACCACTGGGACCGCGGGTGCGGTCCTTACATAACCGCGGGTGCGCTCCACCTTCGGACCAAATCTTACTCTGCGCACAGCTTCTACAAAGATCGCCTCAGAAACGCCTCTTCCCGTCCGAATTGGAAAAAGTGGTAAACTACAAAGTTGTAGCTCTATGTCTTATCTTGACGCCCTCAAAATTTCAGATCATTTGGAGGTCTGAGTAAAAAGTTATGCTAAATCTCCCAACCTGTGTCACTGGAGGAACGTCGAAACACACAACACTCTTCGGGACACTTTTGGCTTACCTTCCACAATGATTTGAACAAAACTCAAAATACGAAAGTTATAGCCTTATGTCTTATCTAACCACTCCAATTGGCCTCACCTCATTTGGATCAATATACCATTTGTCATGAATTTAATCGTAACGCCGCTACAACAACACTACACATCATCTATAACCAACCATACTATAAATCATAAATCGAAACTCTTAACATCCAAACTATACTTAAACTTACCCAAATAGCCAATAATCATACAAAATCTTAAACCATACCGTACACCGAGCTCGGCTATTACAATCTCCCCTCCTTAGAGGAATTTCGTCCCCGAAATTGACGTCACTGCACGAACAACTCAGGATATCTCTCTCTCATCTCATCAATATCATCAATATTCAACTTAACCATGCTATCCACATCAACCATAGAAGCCAAAAACCCATCACAACCTCTATAGCTTTCCTCTTAGGTGGCATCCTCTACTCTACAATGTGCTCACAAAAGACATATCAATATATAACAATGGATAGATGCAAGAAAACATACCCGGACAGTTGAAAGTAGACGAAGTCATATGCATTGGTCCGAAGAACACCGCTCTGATACCACTAAATGTGACACCCCTGACCTCTTTAAATAAAATACGCAGCGGAATAAAAATAATTTTCTTTAAAATATGGAAGGAGTTTCAAAATAAATTTTCTTTAAACATTTAACAACCAAAATAAATACATGATCATTCAAAAGGTATAATAAAATACAAAACATCAGTCCTATGATCATGCCAAAATCTTCCTTCCAACGGTGTATGCATATGACCCCCAGTCCACAGTCAACGTCCCGGGCCGCCACTCTGATCTGCATCACATGAAATAACTGAAATGAGAATAAATCTCAGCAAGTGGAACTCTTACATAACAATGATACATAGTATATTCTGTAAAACATGGCTTTTAAATCATAAATACCATCGACTCTGAAACATGAATAACGTAGCAATAACTGTAGCAATAGCAATGGCAATAGATAGCAAAACGATGGTATTTCTCTTTTCTCTGGTTGGATTGATATCAATAGTATCTGTGACTGTGGTTGCCAATATCCCATCGATATAAATCGATAACTGTGAGGGGATAAAAGCCTATGGTCGATGATCATCTAATTGCATGCAATGCTCTGACTATGATTAATCAATCCAATAAAAACATTTGAACTCTGAATAGCATTTAAAGCCGTCATTTCGCAATCTCATAATATCTCTTGTATTCCCTTTTTAACAATAGTGAGACATACAATGCCTCCAATAGATAATCAATGAAATCAATACATAACAATGGATCAATGGAAGGGAATAACACTTTAAAACCTTTCAAACACAATACATATAATATCATGTGAGCAAAGGGATGAAATTCCACTTACAACCCAATAGAACACCTCAAATAAGCTCTTGGTTCACCACCTACAACAATAATCCATAAATAACACCAACATCAACTCAATATCCAAAAATACAAGTTAAATAATCCATAGAACCAACCAATACTCCAACCTATAGCATGCCATTTCCAAAACCATGATAGAATTCAACCAAAAACTTACCTAAGCTTCCTAGCACCAAGGAGAACCTCGATCTCAAGTCGAAAATCGAACTAGATCCAAGAATCAAAGGTAGGAAATGGATGAAATGGAAGAAAACCCTTGCTCCTTAGAGAGAAAAACGAGATTGAAGGGGAAAGAAGAAGAGAAATGAAGTCAAATCATCCAAAAAGTTACTTTAAATCTCGACCATACCTCCAAAAAGCAAGACCGCGGGTGCGGCACTCCAAGGACCGCGGGTGCGCCAAGCCTACGACCAAATATCAATTTCTGAACCACTGGGACCGCGGGTGCGGTCCTTACATAACCGCGGGTGCGCTCCACCTTCGGACCAAATCTTACTCTGCGCACAGCTTCTACAAAGATCGCCTCAGAAACGCCTCTTCCCGTCCGAATTGGAAAAAGTGGTAAACTACAAAGTTGTAGCTCTATGTCTTATCTTGACGCCCTCAAAATTTCAGATCATTTGGAGGTCTGAGTAAAAAGTTATGCTAAATCTCCCAACCTGTGTCACTGGAGGAACGTCGAAACACACAACACTCTTCGGGACACTTTTGGCTTACCTTCCACAATGATTTGAACAAAACTCAAAATACGAAAGTTATAGCCTTATGTCTTATCTAACCACTCCAATTGGCCTCACCTCATTTGGATCAATATACCATTTGTCATGAATTTAATCGTAACGCCGCTACAACAACACTACACATCATCTATAACCAACCATACTATAAATCATAAATCGAAACTCTTAACATCCAAACTATACTTAAACTTACCCAAATAGCCAATAATCATACAAAATCTTAAACCATACCGTACACCGGGCTCGGCTATTACAATCTCCCCTCCTTAGAGGAATTTCGTCCCCGAAATTGACGTCACTGCACGAACAACTCAGGATATCTCTCTCTCATCTCATCAATATCATCAATATTCAACTTAACCATGCTATCCACATCAACCATAGAAGCCAAAAACCCATCACAACCTCTATAGCTTTCCTCTTAGGTGGCATCCTCTACTCTACAATGTGCTCACAAAAGACATATCAATATATAACAATGGATAGATGCAAGAAAACATACCCGGACAGTTGAAAGTAGACGAAGTCATATGCATTGGTCCGAAGAACACCGCTCTGATACCACTAAATGTGACACCCCTGACCTCTTTAAATAAAATACGCAGCGGAATAAAAATAATTTTCTTTAAAATATGGAAGGAGTTTCAAAATAAATTTTCTTTAAACATTTAACAACCAAAATAAATACATGATCATTCAAAAGGTATAATAAAATACAAAACATCAGTCCTATGATCATGCCAAAATCTTCCTTCCAACGGTGTATGCATATGACCCCCAGTCCACAGTCAACGTCCCGGGCCGCCACTCTGATCTGCATCACATGAAATAACTGAAATGAGAATAAATCTCAGCAAGTGGAACTCTTACATAACAATGATACATAGTATATTCTGTAAAACATGGCTTTTAAATCATAAATACCATCGACTCTGAAACATGAATAACGTAGCAATAACTGTAGCAATAGCAATGGCAATAGATAGCAAAACGATGGTATTTCTCTTTTCTCTGGTTGGATTGATATCAATAGTATCTGTGACTGTGGTTGCCAATATCCCATCGATATAAATCGATAACTGTGAGGGGATAAAAGCCTATGGTCGATGATCATCTAATTGCATGCAATGCTCTGACTATGATTAATCAATCCAATAAAAACATTTGAACTCTGAATAGCATTTAAAGCCGTCATTTCGCAATCTCATAATATCTCTTGTATTCCCTTTTTAACAATAGTGAGACATACAATGCCTCCAATAGATAATCAATGAAATCAATACATAACAATGGATCAATGGAAGGGAATAACACTTTAAAACCTTTCAAACACAATACATATAATATCATGTGAGCAAAGGGATGAAATTCCACTTACAACCCAATAGAACACCTCAAATAAGCTCTTGGTTCACCACCTACAACAATAATCCATAAATAACACCAACATCAACTCAATATCCAAAAATACAAGTTAAATAATCCATAGAACCAACCAATACTCCAACCTATAGCATGCCATTTCCAAAACCATGATAGAATTCAACCAAAAACTTACCTAAGCTTCCTAGCACCAAGGAGAACCTCGATCTCAAGTCGAAAATCGAACTAGATCCAAGAATCAAAGGTAGGAAATGGATGAAATGGAAGAAAACCCTTGCTCCTTAGAGAGAAAAACGAGATTGAAGGGGAAAGAAGAAGAGAAATGAAGTCAAATCATCCAAAAAGTTACTTTAAATCTCGACCATACCTCCAAAAAGCAAGACCGCGGGTGCGGCACTCCAAGGACCGCGGGTGCGCCAAGCCTACGACCAAATATCAATTTCTGAACCACTGGGACCGCGGGTGCGGTCCTTACATAACCGCGGGTGCGCTCCACCTTCGGACCAAATCTTACTCTGCGCACAGCTTCTACAAAGATCGCCTCAGAAACGCCTCTTCCCGTCCGAATTGGAAAAAGTGGTAAACTACAAAGTTGTAGCTCTATGTCTTATCTTGACGCCCTCAAAATTTCAGATCATTTGGAGGTCTGAGTAAAAAGTTATGCTAAATCTCCCAACCTGTGTCACTGGAGGAACGTCGAAACACACAACACTCTTCGGGACACTTTTGGCTTACCTTCCACAATGATTTGAACAAAACTCAAAATACGAAAGTTATAGCCTTATGTCTTATCTAACCACTCCAATTGGCCTCACCTCATTTGGATCAATATACCATTTGTCATGAATTTAATCGTAACGCCGCTACAACAACACTACACATCATCTATAACCAACCATACTATAAATCATAAATCGAAACTCTTAACATCCAAACTATACTTAAACTTACCCAAATAGCCAATAATCATACAAAATCTTAAACCATACCGTACACCGGGCTCGGCTATTACAATCTCCCCTCCTTAGAGGAATTTCGTCCCCGAAATTGACGTCACTGCACGAACAACTCAGGATATCTCTCTCTCATCTCATCAATATCATCAATATTCAACTTAACCATGCTATCCACATCAACCATAGAAGCCAAAAACCCATCACAACCTCTATAGCTTTCCTCTTAGGTGGCATCCTCTACTCTACAATGTGCTCACAAAAGACATATCAATATATAACAATGGATAGATGCAAGAAAACATACCCGGACAGTTGAAAGTAGACGAAGTCATATGCATTGGTCCGAAGAACACCGCTCTGATACCACTAAATGTGACACCCCTGACCTCTTTAAATAAAATACGCAGCGGAATAAAAATAATTTTCTTTAAAATATGGAAGGAGTTTCAAAATAAATTTTCTTTAAACATTTAACAACCAAAATAAATACATGATCATTCAAAAGGTATAATAAAATACAAAACATCAGTCCTATGATCATGCCAAAATCTTCCTTCCAACGGTGTATGCATATGACCCCCAGTCCACAGTCAACGTCCCGGGCCGCCACTCTGATCTGCATCACATGAAATAACTGAAATGAGAATAAATCTCAGCAAGTGGAACTCTTACATAACAATGATACATAGTATATTCTGTAAAACATGGCTTTTAAATCATAAATACCATCGACTCTGAAACATGAATAACGTAGCAATAACTGTAGCAATAGCAATGGCAATAGATAGCAAAACGATGGTATTTCTCTTTTCTCTGGTTGGATTGATATCAATAGTATCTGTGACTGTGGTTGCCAATATCCCATCGATATAAATCGATAACTGTGAGGGGATAAAAGCCTATGGTCGATGATCATCTAATTGCATGCAATGCTCTGACTATGATTAATCAATCCAATAAAAACATTTGAACTCTGAATAGCATTTAAAGCCGTCATTTCGCAATCTCATAATATCTCTTGTATTCCCTTTTTAACAATAGTGAGACATACAATGCCTCCAATAGATAATCAATGAAATCAATACATAACAATGGATCAATGGAAGGGAATAACACTTTAAAACCTTTCAAACACAATACATATAATATCATGTGAGCAAAGGGATGAAATTCCACTTACAACCCAATAGAACACCTCAAATAAGCTCTTGGTTCACCACCTACAACAATAATCCATAAATAACACCAACATCAACTCAATATCCAAAAATACAAGTTAAATAATCCATAGAACCAACCAATACTCCAACCTATAGCATGCCATTTCCAAAACCATGATAGAATTCAACCAAAAACTTACCTAAGCTTCCTAGCACCAAGGAGAACCTCGATCTCAAGTCGAAAATCGAACTAGATCCAAGAATCAAAGGTAGGAAATGGATGAAATGGAAGAAAACCCTTGCTCCTTAGAGAGAAAAACGAGATTGAAGGGGAAAGAAGAAGAGAAATGAAGTCAAATCATCCAAAAAGTTACTTTAAATCTCGACCATACCTCCAAAAAGCAAGACCGCGGGTGCGGCACTCCAAGGACCGCGGGTGCGCCAAGCCTACGACCAAATATCAATTTCTGAACCACTGGGACCGCGGGTGCGGTCCTTACATAACCGCGGGTGCGCTCCACCTTCGGACCAAATCTTACTCTGCGCACAGCTTCTACAAAGATCGCCTCAAAAACGCCTCTTCCCGTCCGAATTGGAAAAAGTGGTAAACTACAAAGTTGTAGCTCTATGTCTTATCTTGACGCCCTCAAAATTTCAGATCATTTGGAGGTCTGAGTAAAAAGTTATGCTAAATCTCCCAACCTGTGTCACTGGAGGAACGTCGAAACACACAACACTCTTCGGGACACTTTTGGCTTACCTTCCACAATGATTTGAACAAAACTCAAAATACGAAAGTTATAGCCTTATGTCTTATCTAACCACTCCAATTGGCCTCACCTCATTTGGATCAATATACCATTTGTCATGAATTTAATCGTAACGCCGCTACAACAACACTACACATCATCTATAACCAACCATACTATAAATCATAAATCGAAACTCTTAACATCCAAACTATACTTAAACTTACCCAAATAGCCAATAATCATACAAAATCTTAAACCATACCGTACACCGGGCTCGGCTATTACATAATTTGTCTCAAATATGTTTGAGATAATTAAATTTGGTCCAAAGTTTTTAATTTGATTAAAAACTATATTGTATGCATGCATGGGAGGTGAAGGGTTGGAGATTACTTTTGAATAAAATATTGGCATGGCATGCCACTTTTTGTATCAACTTTTTGCAACCCCAAGAGAACTCTTCCCTCCTCCAATACACAAGCATATGGCCGAAACCATCTCTCCAATTCTCTCCCAAGATTTTTCTCCATTTTGTTCTTCAAATTGTTGAAGAATAAAATACTTCTCTTTGATAAATCTTCTTGTTTTTCTAGTGCAAAACAAGAAGGGATTTACCTAGTTAGTGGTGGGCTTGATTTTGAAGGAAAGAACTCAAAGGATTTGGAGGAGGAGCTTGTAGATCTTCATCCATTCAAGAGCTTTGTTGTTTAACAACAAAGTTGGAGCCACAATCAACTTTTTAAAGTTGATAGGTAAAACTTCTAAACATCCTATGTATGTTTTGAGATTTTTGTAAATATTGCACAACTTCTTATGGTGGCCGAAATTTTCTCTTAAAAATTTGATTTTTATGCTTCCGTTGCGTTTCCGGCCACCGTAACCGGTCCGCTTTCAAGTGGTATCCGAGCTAAGGTTACGGATTTTGTGTAATATTTGCATAATATTATGTTGAGATCGATTTCTAACCGTTTGAGATTTTTTTGTGCAACAAAACATCAAGGCCGAAATTTACAAAACAAAAAAAAAAATTGTTTTTCGGGGCTGCCCGAGGGCTGCCCGAAGGGGCTGCCCGAAAATTTCGGGCAGCCGAGGGGCAGCCCAAGGGGCTGCCCGAAATGCTTCATTTTTAAAATAAAAAAAAAAATTTTTGTGTTGCCGGAATCCGGCGACGGAGCTCCGGCGACGGCGATGACGGCTAAGGTTTCCAAAAGTGTTTTGGACAATCTTAGTGTCATGGGCCTTGAGATGTTGGGCCATTGGATGGACAACATTATTTGTGAAATTTAAATGGGCCTAAGTATTTTTGGTGAAAAATGGGTTTTGGGCCCTTAAGTTTAAATTTACAATTGTTGCACATATTTTCTCATAAAATAAATAATTGAAGTAGGACTTCAATTATTTATAGTAAATGGTGATTTACAAGAAATTCGATTATAAATAAATTAATTTGAAAGTAGACAAAGGTGTTTGTATACTTTGTTAATTTAATTTATAATTGTGGCGGTTAGTGATTGGATCAAGATATATAATATTGGATCAATTAATTATAGTGATAATTAATTGATGGTGTATGATATGTGATATTATGCATGAAGGATGATCAAAAGCCCAAGCCCAATTTGCTAGGTGTATGCTAGGATATTTGTGTTGTATGATTGTAATAATTATCAATTTTTAAAGTGGGCTTGGTTTATGGCCCGTTCTCACCCCATGAGATGTATCCCTATGTGCCATGGATATTTATTTGTAAATATTAGAATAGGGGAAGATCAAGATTGGAAGATGGTGGCCTTGGTGATTATGAAGATCGAAGACATGTAATATTGGATGCTAATGTAATAGTATAGTTGCATTGCATCCCGTGCATTTACCCTAGGATTGGACCTAGGCCCGTGTTTGGCTCACACGGGCCATTAGTTTTGGGGCGATTGATCATCCTTGTATTGTTTTCTATTTATGATATATGCATGATATGTTATAAATAATGAGTATGTGCGTTATTATTATTATAATAACAAAGTTGCTTGAATCCGGCAAACATACGATCAAACATGGCGAGCTTTTAAAATAAAATTAATGATGAGACCTTTCAAAATTAAAAACCCTCATTTTGAATAAGATTCAAAATTAATATCAAGCCCGAAAAGGGGAATTATAAAATTGGTTATAATTTCCTTGTCTTCCATCGACAATGGGTGCATGATGAACGCTACCCGTACTCGGGGCTCGGCTCATATTATTGGGGGAGTTTCGAGTGCCGGAAAGCTGTGACATCCATTGACATGGTGATGTGAACTACGTGGAACTCCCATGATTTCGGCTCATATTATTGAGGGAACTCATGGCGACCGTCCATTAAGGTTCAACATCGATGGGTAAGGCTTGACACGTGAAGATGAACGACGTCATATTATTGGGTCCTAATCAAACGTGAGACAAAAGTTTACGTTAAGGGTTGCATTGTGATGCAATTGGAAACTACCTTTTAGGTTTTGTGATTGGCTGATATTATTCGGGATCATAATTCGCTAATTGGACCTTACGTACCTACTGAGGAAAGGAGTTTCCCGTTTTCACTAGAGGGTAGTGAAAGATGTCAAAACAGTGGGAGTAAATATTTATAAAGTTAAAGTCCATACTTTATATCTTACCAAATATTTAAAATAGTCATCAACATTTATCTGTTTTTACTTTTCAGTACAAATCGACAATGTCTTCGATGCGCAATTCGATATCTATAATACTCGACAAACACATATTAACTGGACCTAATTACCTCACTTGGCTAAGAAATTTGAAAATAGTCTTAAATTCGGAAAGGGTAACATATACACTAACTCAGTCGCCCCCTGTTGAGGCTCCGACTGACTGCAATCCTGAGGAATTGCAGGCTTACAAGGAATGGTGTGACCATGACTTGATAGCCAGGTGTTATATGCTGACTTCTATGAACGATGAGCTACAGAGGCGTTTTGAGGGTGCAAAGAGTGCTGCTGACATTCATTTGCATCTCAAAGAGCTCTTTGGAGAGCAAACGCGTCCTCTTAGGCATGCTACCGTCAAGGAGCTGATCACTTTGCGCATGCGAGAGGGGACCTCGGTCCATGAGCATGGCCTAAAGGTGATCGGGCTCGTGGACAAGCTCGTTGGCATGGATCTGATCCTGCCTTCGGAGTTGACCACCGACATGTTGCTGTTATCGCTGCCTAGCTCATTTGATCCTTTTGTGGTGAACTACAACATGAACAAGATGGAACCGACCCTTGAGGAGTTGGTAAACATGCTTGTTACCTTTGAGTCCACTATCAAGAAAGAGAAGTCGGTTCTTTATGTGGGTTCTTCATCTGGTACGAAGATTGATCCACATGGGAATGGAAAGAAACGTTCTTTCCAACGTCCCGAGAAGAACGAGCCCTTGTTGAGGCAATCTCCGAATCCCGTTGTGGCAGCCAGACCAGTTAAGGCTGACAAGACTGGTGATGTTTGCCATCACTGCAAGAAGCCTGGACATTGGAGGCGAAATTGCAAAGAATATCTTGCCCAGAAGTGTTCTGGAAACGGTATGTTCTAAATTTAAGTAAACATTTTAATTAACTCTACTTCTTGGGTATTAGATACCGGTTGTGACTCACATCTCTGTAATGGGTTACAGGTGATGGGAAGAAGTAGGAAGCTTAAGGAAGGTGTGACCTTCTTGAGGATGGGCAATGGAGCAAGAGTTGCTGCCAAGGCTATTAAGGATGTTTACTTATTGTTGAACAATGACTTTAAGTTAATTTTAAGAGATGTTTTGTTTGTACCTGTTTGGTGTAAAACATTGTTTCCATTTCTATTGTGATAAAAATGGATATTCTTGTTTATTTAGCAAAGGTGTTTGCAACATTTACAAGAATGAATGTTTAATTGGTACTTGAGAACTTGAAAACGATCTCTATAACTTAAAAGTAAAAGATATTCTACTAAATGTCCATTCAAAGGCAGATACCATATGAGATATGGATGGGTAAGCCTCCCAAATATTCTTATCTTAGAATATGGGGAGCCCTGCTTATGTGAAGCAGGTAAGTGGGAGATAAATTGGATTGTTGATCCATTTTATGTTACTTTGTGGGATATCCAAGGAATTAAGTTGGATATCATTTCTATCATCCCCAAGAAACAAAAGTGTTTGTTTCTAGGAATGCAACCTTTTTGGGAAAAGGATTTTCTATTGGATAGAAAAAAGGCAGATGATAGAACTCGAAGAGGTTCGAGAGAAACCCACAATTATAGAACCCACACATGATGAGCCAAGAGATCAGATACAAGCTCCTAGCAGATACGAGAAAGTCTCGAGACCACCTATGAGGTATGGTCAGCTTCTTGAAGAAGGCCATGATGAGCCTAACCATGGATGTGATCCAAGGACCTTCAAGGAAGCGTTATCGGATGCCGATTCATCCAAGTGGCTTGAAGAAATGGAATCTGAGTTGAATTCCATGCATTCGAACCAAGTGTAGGATCTTGTGGATCCACCTGTGGGAACTGTTCCTACAGGGACTTGGGGAGGATGGGAAGGTGTTGACTTTCAAGGCGCGATTGGTGGCAAAAGGATGTACTCAAAGACAAGGAGTTGACTTTGAGGAAACCTTTTCCCAGTCGTAATGTTCAAGTCCATAAGGATTTTGCTAGCCATAGCTGCATGGTATGACTATGAGATATGGCAGATGGATGTTAAGACAGTCTTTCTTAATGGGGATTTTAAGAAAGTGATTTACATGTCTCAACCTGAAGGGTTTACATCTATCGGAAGTGAGCATATGGTATGTAAACTTCAGAGATCTATTTATGATCTAAAGCAGGCATCAAGGAGTTGGAACCTTAGATTCGATAGTACAATCAAAGAGTTTGATTTACTAAGAATCATGAGGGACCCTATGTGTATAAGAAGGTCAGTGGGAGTGTTGTGACATTCCTGGTGCTTTATGTTGATGACATTCTAATCATTGGGAATGATGTAGGAATGTTGCAATCAACTGAGATATGGTTAGCGAGTAAGTTCTCGATGCAGGACTTGGGTGAAGCATCTTTTGTATTGGGATACATATCTATAGAGATAGATCGAAAAGATGGCTTGGTCTCACCCAGTCCACATACATGATACCATCGTGAAGCGGTTCTCGATGGATGCGTCCTTGAGAGGACATCTACCAATGTGTCATGGCGTGTCCCTATCCAAGTCTGTCTCCTGAGACTGATGCAGAGATAGTGACGATGACACGCATTCCGTATGCTTCGGAAATTGGTAATATCATGTATGGGATGATATCTACACGTCCTGACGTGGCGTTTGCACTATGTGTAGTGAAAGGATATCAATAGAACCCTGGTCTTCCACACCTGAAAGCTGTGAAAGACATCCTCAAGTAGTTGAGAAGGACCAATAAGTTGTTCTTGGTCCATGGGGTATAGAACTGAAATTGGAAGTCTATACCGACTATAGCTTCCAAAGCGATATCGATAACTCGAAGTCAACCTCTAGTTTTGTATTCATGCTCAACGGTGCTGCTGTCTCTTGGAAGAGTTCCAAGTAAGACAATAATACGGATTCCAGCACAGAGGCCGAATACATTGCTGCATCAGATGCAGCAAGAGAGGCTGTTTGGATAAGGAATTTCGTCCAAGAGTTGGACGTCATTCCTAATGGAGTTGCTCCTGTCCCGGTGTTGTGTGACAACACGGGAGCTATAGCTCAAGCAAAGGAGCCTAGGTCTCATCAGAAATCCAAACTAGTATTGAGAAAGTACCACATCCTCGGAGAGATTGTGGAAAGAAGAGTAGTGTCTATTGACAAAGTCGGCTCCGCAGATTATGTTGTTGATCCACTAGCTAAGCCTTTACCTGGACCATTATTCGACAAGCATCGCGAATCAATGGGTTTTAGCGTATGGGTAGTTGGCTCTAATGCAAGTGGGAGATTGTTAGAGTAGGTGCCCGTCGAGCCAAGTGTTGGCCGAGTGTTCACAATGAAACTCTATGTATAAGCAGTCTTTATTTTAATAATATTTGAAATTATTATTTTGGCAAATCTTTATCTGTATACCCATGCTAGCTGCATAGATAAAGCCCTTGAATATACAAATAGTAGAAAGAATATGAGATGCTCATATGATGAGTATCATGAAACTCATATTTGTAATACTGTATATTCTAAACGGTTCCTAGTCGATTCAGCCGCCACTAAGAAGGATATAGGCCGCTCGAGTTAGAGACTAGTATCTGCGATGTGAGTACCATGTTTCATTGGTAGGGGACATTGTGATGTCCGAACATGCAGATAGGTGCTCCTTGTAGAGTGCACTGAACAACCCTCCATAAAAGGACTTTCCAAGTGGTTCTCACTTATCGAGTGGAAAAGTCCTGGTTTATGGTTGTACAGAATTAGTCCTTATGACCCGGGACAACATTGAGACTCTATGTGCTAGAATTACACTTTGACTTGTTTACCGACTCTCATGGGGTCATCAGGTGGCAAGATTGGGTGTTCTGTCGAAACACATAGGAGTCGATGCATTGTAGTCGGGGATTCACCGCTTACCTTCGGGTATGGATATCCTATGTGTTATCATGTGTATGTAGATCGAAATCTCTGGCCAGAATATGGTTGTAATTATGAAAGGTGTTTCATAGATTACACCATCGATGCAACTACGACATGACACATAGTATCGATTCATTGACAACTCTCGATAAACCAATAGTTGTCGAATCGATCGGGATATATGAGTTGAAGGGACCGTACTGTACGCTAACCATAATTGAATGGTTCTTGCAGGCACTATCATGTGATACCTAGGGAATCACGTAAGCGATGCTGCTAGGCGTTTAACGTGATTGGTTGGGTACTATCAGACTTGAGTTCTGACGTTCTTACTATCAAGGAGTTGATAAGTAAGAATGGAGCAATTGGGGTATGCTCGAATAAGGACATGTTTAGTCCGAATCACATGGAGATGTGAACCCACGGCTAGTTGTATCAATGAACCATTGAGGGCCACACAAGTACTAGCTTTGTAAATCCCGATGAGAAGTAAAATAGTTCAATGTGTTGAACGGCTTATAAAGGAGTTTATAAGCGTAAAGGAAAATTAGAAGTATGACTTCTATAAAGGAGAAAATAGTTCAATGTGTTGAACAACTTATAAATGAGTTTATAAGTGTAAAGAAAAATAGAAGTATGACTTCTATGAGAGAAATGTAAATTTTGATTTATGGAAGTGTTCCTAAATTAAAATTTGGCCAAGTGACTAATGTTTTTGAAAATTGTGATTTTCATAAACATTATTATGGACTAAATTAAATTAATTCAAGTGTTGAATTAATTAAACACTAGTGGGCCTAGTAGAGCCCAAATAATTAAATTAATTCAAGTGTTGGATTAATTAAATAATATTGAGTCTAGTAGAGCTCAATTAAAATAATTATTTAACTAGTGGGACTTGAGTAAATTCAAGTAATATTTAATTTGTCTCAAATATGTTTGAGATAATTAAATTTGGTCCAAAGTTTTTAATTTGATTAAAAACTATATTGTATGCATGCATGGGAGGTGAAGGGTTGGAGATTACTTTTGAATAAAATATTGGCATGGCATGCCACTTTTTGTATCAACTTTTTGCAACCCCAAGAGAACTCTTCCCTCCTCCATTACACAAGCATATGGCCGAAACCATCTCTCCAATTCTCTCCCAAGATTTTTCTCCATTTTGTTCTTCAAATTGTTGAAGAATAAAATACTTCTCTTTGATAAATCTTCTTGTTTTTCTAGTGCAAAACAAGAAGGGATTTACCTAGTTAGTGGTGGGCTTGATTTTGAAGGAAAGAACTCAAAGGATTTGGAGGAGGAGCTTGTAGATCTTCATCCATTCAAGAGCTTTGTTGTTTAACAACAAAGTTGGAGCCACAATCAACTTTTTAAAGTTGATAGGTAAAACTTCTAAACATCCTATGTATGTGTTGAGATTTTTGTAAATATTGCACAACTTCTTATGGTGGCCGAAATTTTCTCTTAAAAATTTGATTTTTATGCTTCCGTTGCGTTTCCGGCCACCGTAACCGGTCCTCTTTCAGACTTATGGGCTGAACTTGGCACAAAATTGTTCTTTTCTAATACTTGTCATCCTCAAACGGATGGACAAACTGAAGTTGTCAATAAAACTTTGGGAACACTTTTGCGTGCTATTCTTAAAAAGAACTTGGATTGACATTTCTATGGACTTTATTTTGGGGTTGTTGTGGATAGATTCTCTAAGATGGCACATTTTATAGCTTGTCATAAAACCGATGATGCTTCAAACATTGCGGAATTGTTCTTTAGAGAAGTCGCTAGGTTGCATGGCATGCCTAGGACTATTGTTTCTCGTCGCAATGTTAGATTTTTGAGTTACTTTTGGAATAATTTATGGGCTAAACTTGGCACAAAATTGTTGTTTTCTACTACTTGTCATCCTCAAACGGATGGACAAACTGAAGTTGTCAATAGAACTTTGGGAACACTTTTGCGTGCTTTTCTTAAAAAGTACTTGGATTGACATTTCTATGGACTTTATTTTGGGGTTGCCTAGGACTAAGAAGGCGATGTATTCTATTTTTGTTGTTGTGGATAGATTCTCTAAGATGGCACATTTTATAGCTTGTCATAAAACCGATGATGCTTCAAACATTGCGGATTTGTTCTTTAGAGAAGTCGCTAGGTTGCTTGGCATGCCTAGGACTATTGTTTCTGGTCGCGATGTTAAATTCTCGAGTTACTTTTGGAAGACTTTATGGGCTGAACTTGGCACAAAATTGTTGTTTTCTACTACTTGTCATCCTCAAACGGATGGACAAACTGAAGTTGTCAATATAACTTTGGGAACACTTTTGCGTGCTATTCTTAAAAAGAACTTGGATTGACATTTCTATGGACTTTATTTTGGGGTTGTTGTTGATAGATTCTCTAAGATGGCACATTTTATAGCTTGTCATAAAACCGATGATGCTTCAAACATTGCGGATTTGTTCTTTAGAGAAGTCGCTAGGTTGCATGGCATGCCTAGGACTATTGTTTCTCGTCGCAATGTTAGATTTTTGAGTTACTTTTGGAATAATTTATGGGCTAAACTTGGCACAAAATTGTTGTTTTCTACTACTTGTCATCCTCAAACGGATGGACAAACTGAAGCTGTCAATAGAACTTTGGGAACACTTCTGCGTGCTATTCTTAAAAAGTACTTGGATTGACATTTATATGGACTTTAGTTTGGGGTTGCCTAGGCCTAAGAAGAGGAGGGATTCTATTTTTGTTATTGTGGATAGATTTTCTAAGACGGCACATTTTATAGCTTGTCATAAAAGCGATGATGCTTTAAAAATTGTGGATTTGTTCTTTAGAGGAGTCGTTAGGTTGCTTGGCATGCCTAGGACTATTGATTCTGGTCGCGATGTTAAATTCTTGAGTTACTTTTGGAAGACTTTATGGGCTAAACTTGGCACAAAATTGTTGTTTTCTAGTACTTGTCATCCTCAAACAGATGGACAAACTGAAGTTGTCCATAGAACTTTGGGAACACCTTTGCATTGTATTCTTAAAAAGAACTTGGATTGACATTTCTATGGATTTTATTTTGGGGTTGTCTAGGACTAACAAGGGGATGTATTCTATTTTTGTTGTTGTGGATAGATTCTCTAAGATGGCACATTTTATGCTTGTCATAAAACCGATGATGCTTCAAACATTGCGGATTTGTTCTTTAGAGAAGTCGCTAGGTTGCTTGGCATGCCTAGGACTATTGTTTCTGGTCGCGATGTCAAATTCTTGAGTTACTTTTGGAAGACTTTCTGGGCTGAACTTGGCACAAAATTGTTGTTTTCTACTACTTGTCATCCTCAAACGGATGGACAAACTGAAGTTGTCAATATAACTTTTGGAACACTTCTGCGTCTATTCTTAAAAAGAACTTGGATTGACATTTCTCTGGACTTTATTTTGGAGTTGCCTAGGCCTAACAAGAGGAGGGATTCTATTTTTGTAGTTGTGGATAGATTCTCTAAGATGGCACATTTTATAGCTTGTCATGAAACCGATGATGCTTCAAACATTGCGGATTTGTTCTTTAGAGAAGTCGCTAGGTTGCATGGCATTCCTAGGACTATTGTTTCTCGTCGCAATGTTAGATTTTTGAGTTACTTTTGGAATAATTTATGGGCTAAACTTGGCACAAAATTGTTGTTTTCTACTACTTGTCATCCTCAAACGGATGGACAAACTGAAGTTGTCAATAGAATTTTGGGAACACTTTTGCGTGCTATTCTTAAAAAGTACTTGGATTGACATTTCTATGGACTTTATTTTGGGGTTGCCTAGGACTAAGAAGGCGATGTATTCTATTTTTGTTGTTGTGGATAGATTCTCTAAGATGGCACATTTTATAGCTTGTCATAAAACCGATGATGCTTCAAACATTGCGGATTTGTTCTTTAGAGAAGTCGCTAGGTTGCTTGGCATGCCTAGGAATATTATTTCTGGTCGCGATGTTAAATTCTTGAGTTACTTTTGGAAGACTTTATGGGCTGAACTTGGCACAAAATTGTTGTTTTCTACTACTTGTCATCCTCAAACGGATGGACAAACTGAAGTTGTCAATAGAACTTTGGGAACAATTTTGCGTGCTATTCTTAAAAAGTACTTGGATTGACATTTCTATGGACTTTATTTTGGGGTTGCCTAAGACTAAGAAGGCGATGTATTCTATTTTTGTTGTTGTGGATAGATTCTCTAAGATGGCACATTTTATAGCTTGTCATAAAACCGATGATGCTTCAAACATTGCGGATTTGTTCTTTAGAGAAGTCGCTAGGTTGCTTGGCATGCCTAGGACTATTGTTTCTGGTCGCGATGTAAAATTCTTGAGTTACTTTTGGAAGACTTTATGGGCTGAACATGGCACAAAATTGTTGTTTTCTACTACTTGTCATCCTCAAACGGATGGACAAACTGAAGTTGTCAATATAACTTTTGGAACACTTTTGCGTGCTATACTTAAAAAGAACTTGGATTGACATTTCTATGGACTTTATTTTGGGGTTGTTGTGGATAGATTCTCTAAGATGGCACATTTTATAGCTTGTCATAAAACCGATGATGCTTCAAACATTGCGGATTTGTTCTTTAGAGAAGTCGCTAGGTTGCATGGCATGCCTAGGACTAGTGTTTCTCGTCGCAATGTTAGATTTTTGAGTTACTTTTGGAATAATTTATGGGCTAAACTTGGCACAAAATTGTTGTTTTCTACTACTTGTCATCCTCAAACGGATGGACAAACTGAAGTTGTCAATAGAACTTTGGGAACATTTCTGCGTGCTATTCTTAAAAAGTACTTGGATTGACATTTATATAGACTTTAGTTTGGGGTTGCCTAGGCCTAAGAAGAGGAGGGATTCTATTTTTGTTATTGTGGATAGATTTTCTAAGACGGCACATTTTATAGCTTGTCATAAAAGCGATGATGCTTCAAAATTTGTGGATTTGTTCTTTAGAGGAGTCGTTAGGTTGCTTGCCATGCCTAGGACTATTGATTCTGGTCGCGATGTTAAATTCTTGAGTTACTTTTGGAAGACTTTATGGGCTGAACATGGCACAAAATTGTTGTTTTCTACTACTTGTCATCCTCAAACGGATGGACAAACTGAAGTTGTCAATATAACTTTTGGAACACTTTTGCGTGCTATTCTTAAAAAGAACTTGGATTGACATTTCTATGGACTTTATTTTGGGGTTGTTGTGGATAGATTCTCTAAGATGGCACATTTTATAGCTTGTCATAAAACCGATGATGCTTCAAACATTGCGGATTTGTTCTTTAGAGAAGTCGCTAGGTTGCATGGCATGCCTAGGACTATTGTTTCTCGTCGCAATGTTAGATTTTTGAGTTACTTTTGGAATAATTTATGGGCTAAACTTGGCACAAAATTGTTGTTTTCTACTACTTGTCATCCTCAAACGGATGGACAAACTGAAGTTGTCAATAGAACTTTGGGAACATTTCTGCGTGCTATTCATAAAAAGTACTTGGATTGACATTTATATGGACTTTAGTTTGGGGTTGCCTAGGCCTAAGAAGAGGAGGGATTCTATTTTTGTTATTGTGGATAGATTTTCTAAGACGGCACATTTTATAGCTTGTCATAAAAGCGATGATGCTTCAAAAATTGTGGATTTGTTCTTTAGAGGAGTCGTTAGGTTGCTTGCCATGCCTAGGACTATTGATTCTGGTCGCGATGTTAAATTCTTGAGTTACTTTTGGAAGACTTTATGGGCTAAACTTGGCACAAAATTGTTGTTTTCTAGTACTTGTCATCCTCAAACAGATGGACAAACTGAAGTTGTCCATAGAACTTTGGGAACACCTTTGCATGCTATTCTTAAAAAGAACTTGGATTGACATTTCTATGGATTTTATTTTAGGGTTGCCTAGGACTAAGAAGGGGATGTATTCTATTTTTGTTGTTGTGGATAGATTCTCTAAGATGGCACATTTTATAGCTTGTCATAAAACCGATGATGCTTCAAACATTGCGGATTTGTTCTTTAGAGAAGTCGCTAGGTTGCTTGGCATGCCTAGGACTATTGTTTCTGGTCGCGATGTCAAATTCTTGAGTTACTTTTGGAAGACTTTATGGGCTGAACTTGGCACAAAATTGTTGTTTTCTACTACTTGTCATCCTCAAACGGATGGACAAACTGAAGTTGTCAATATAACTTTTGGAACACTTCTGCGTGCTATTCTTAAAAAGAACTTGGATTGACATTTCTCTGGACTTTATTTTGGAGTTGCCTAGGCCTAACAAGAGGAGGGATTCTATTTTTGTAGTTGTGGATAGATTCTCTAAGATGGCACATTTTATAGCTTGTCATGAAACCGATGATGCTTCAAACATTGCGGATTTGTTCTTTAGAGAAGTCGCTAGGTTGCATGGCATGCCTAGGACTATTGTTTCTCGTCGCAATGTTAGATTTTTGAGTTACTTTTGGAATAATTTATGGGCTAAACTTGGCTCATTTTTTGTTTTCTACTACTTGTCATCCTCAAACGGATGGACAAACTGAAGTTGTCAATCAAACTTTGGGAACACTTTTGCGTGCTATTCTTAAAAAGTACTTGGATTGACATTTCTTTGGACTTTATTTTGGGGTTGCCTAGGACTAAGAAGGCGATGTATTCTATTTTTGTTGTTGTGGATAGATTCTCTAAGATGGCACATTTTATAGCTTGTCATAAAACCGATGATGCTTCAAACATTGCGGATTTGTTGTTTAGAGAAGTCGCTAGGTTGCTTGGCATGCCTAGGACTATTGTTTCTGGTCGCGATGTTAAATTCTTGAGTTACTTTTGGAAGACTTTATGGGTTGAACTTGGCACAAAATTGTTGTTTTCTACTACTTGTCATCCTCAAACGGATGGACAAACTGAAGTTGTCAATAGAACTTTGGGAACACTTTTGCGTGCTATTCTTAAAAAGTACTTGGATTGACATTTCTATGGACTTTATTTTGGGGTTGCCTAGGACTAAGAAGGCGATGTATTCTATTTTTGTTGTTGTGGATAGATTCTCTAAGATGGCACATTTTATAGCTTGTCATAAAACCGATGATGCTTCAAACATTGCGGATTTGTTCTTTAGAGAAGTCGCTAGGTTGCATGGCATGCCTAGGACTATTGTTTCTCGTCGCAATGTTAGATTTTTGAGTTACTTTTGGAATAATTTACGGGCTAAACTTGCCACAAAATTGTTGTTTTCTACTACTTGTCATTCTCAAACAGATGGACAAACTGAAGTTGTCAATAAAACTTTGGGAACACTTTTGCGTGCTATTCTTAAAAAGAACTTGGATTGACATTTCTATGGACTTTAGTTTGGGGTTGCCTAGGCCTAAGAAGAGGAGGGATTCTATTTTTGTAGTTGTGGATAGATTCTCTAAGATGACACATTTTATAGATTGTCATGAAACCGATGATGCTTCAAAAATTGCGGATTTGTTCTTTAGAGAAGTCGCTAGGTTGCATGGCATGCCTAGGACTATTGTTTCTCGTCGCAATGTTAAATTTTTCAGTTACTTTTGGAATAATTTATGGGCTAAACTTGGCACAAAATTGTTGTTTTCTAGTACTTGTCATCCTCAAACAGATGGACAAACTGAAGTTGTCCATAGAACTTTGGGAACACCTTTGCATGCTATTCTTAAAAAGAACTTGGATTGACATTTCTATGGATTTTATTTTGGGGTTGCCTAGGACTAAGAAGGGGATGTATTCTATTTTTGTTGTTGTGGATAGATTCTCTAAGATGGCACATTTTATAGCTTGTCATAAAACCGATGATGCTTCAAACATTGCGGATTTGTTCTTTAGAGAAGTCGCTAGGTTGCTTGGCATACCTAGGACTATTGTTTCTGGTCGCGATGTCAAATTCTTGAGTTACTTTTGGAAGACTTTATGGGCTGAATTTGGCACAAAATTGTTGTTTTCTACTACTTGTCATCCTCAAACGGATGGACAAACTGAAGTTGTCAATATAACTTTTGGAACACTTCTGCGTGCTATTCTTAAAAAGAACTTGGATTGACATTTCTCTGGACTTTATTTTGGAGTTGCCTAGGCCTAAGAAGAGGAGGGATTCTATTTTTGTAGTTGTGGATAGATTCTCTAAGATGGCACATTTTATAGCTTGTCATGAAACCGATGATGCTTCAAACATTGCGGATTTGTTCTTTAAAGAAGTCGCTAGGTTGCATGGCATGCCTAGGACTATTGTTTCTCGTCGCAATGTTAGATTTTTGAGTTACTTTTGGAATAATTTATGGGCTAAACTTGGCACAAAATTGTTGTTTTCTACTACTTGTCATCCTCAAACGGATGGACAAACTGAAGTTGTCAATAGAACTTTGGGAACACTTCTGCGTGCTATTCTTAAAAAGAACTTGGATTGACATTTCTCTGGACTTTATTTTGGAGTTGCCTAGGCCTAAGAAGAGGAGGGATTCTATTTTTGTAGTTGTGGATAGATTCTCTAAGATGGCACATTTTATAACTTGTCATAAAACCAATGATGCTTCAAACATTGCGGATTTGTTCTTTAGAGAAGTCGCTAGGTTGCATGGCATGCCTAGGACTATTGTTTCTCGTCGCAATGTTAAATTTTTGAGTTACTTTTGGAAGACTTTATGGGCTGAACTTGGCACAAAATTGTTGTTTTCTACTACTTGTCATCCTCAAACTGATGGACAAACTGAAGTTGTCAATAGAACTTTGGGAACACTTCTGCGTGCTATTCTTAAAATTAACTTGGATTGACATTTCTCTGGACTTTATTTTGGGGTTGTTGTGGATAGATTCTCTAAGATGGCACATTTTATAGCTTGTCATAAAACCGATGATGCTTCAAACATTGCGGATTTGTTCTTTAGAGAAGTCGCTAGGTTCCATGGCATGCCTAGGACTATTGATTCTAGTCGCGATGTTAAATTCTTGAGTTACTTTTGGAAGACTTTATGGGCTGAACTTGGCACAAAATTGTTGTTTTCTACTACTTGTCATCCTCAAACGGATGGACAAACTGAAGTTGTCAATATAACTTTGGGAACACTTTTGCGTGCTATTCTTAAAAAGAACTTGGATTGACATTTCTATGGACTTCATTTTGGGGTTGTTGTGGATAGATTCTCTAAGATGACACATTTTATAGCTTGTCATAAAACCGATGATGCTTCAAACATTGCGGATTTGTTCTTTAGAGAAGTCGCTAGGTTGCATGGCATGCCTAGGACTATTGTTTCTCGTCGCAATGTTAAATTTTTGAGTTACTTTTGGAATAATTTATGGGCTAAACTTGGCACAAAATTGTTGTTTTCTACTACTTGTCATCCTCAAACGGATGGACAAACTGAAGTTGTCAATAGAACTTTGGGAACACTTCTGCGTGCTATTCTTAAAATGGATTGACATTTCTATGGACTTTAGTTTGGGGTTGCCTAGGCCTAAGAAGAGGAGGGATTCTATTTTTGTAGTTGTGGATAGATTCTCTAAGATGGCACATTTTATAGTTTGTCATAAAACCGATGATGCTTCAAAAATTGCGGATTTGTTCTTTAGAGAAGTCGCTAGGTTGCTTGGCATGCCTAGGACTATTGTTTCTGGTCGCGATGTTAAATTCTTGAGTTACTTTTGGAATACTTTATGGGCTGAACTTGGCGCAAAATTGTTGTTTTCTACTACTTGTCATCCTCAAACTGATGGACAAACTGAAGTTTTCAATAGAACTTTGGGAACACCTTTGCGTGCTATGCTTAAAAAGAACTTGGATTGACATTTCTATGGATTTTATTTTGGGGTTGCCTAGGACTAAGAAGGGGATATATTCTATTTTTGTTGTTGTGGATAGATTCTCTAAGATGGCACATTTTATAGCTTGTCATAAAACCGATGATGCTTCAAACATTGCGGATTTGTTCTTTAGAGAAGTCGCTAGGTTGCTTGGCATGCCTAGGACTATTGTTTCTGGTCGCGATGTCAAATTCTTGAGTTACTTTTGGAAGACTTTATGGGCTGAACTTGGTACAAAATTGTTGTTTTCTACTACTTGTCATCCTCAAACGGATGGACAAACTGAAGTTGTCAATATAACTTTTGGAACACTTTTGCGTGCTATTCTTAAAAAGAACTTGGATTGACATTTCTCTGGACTTTATTTTGGAGTTGCCTAGGCCTAAGAAGAGGAGGGATTCTATTTTTGTAGTTGTGGATAGATTCTCTAAGATGGCACATTTTATAGCTTGTCATGAAACCGATGATGCTTCAAACATTGCGGATTTGTTCTTTAGATAATTCGCTAGGTTGCATGGCATGCCTAGGACTATTGTTTCTCGTCACAATGTTAAATTTTTGAGTTACTTTTGGAAAAATTTACGGGCTAAACTTGCCACAAAATTGTTGTTTTCTACTACTTGTCATGAAAGCGGACCGGTTACGGTGGCCGGAAACGCAACGGAAGCACAAAAATCGAATTTTATGAGGAAAATTTCGGCCACCCCATTTCTTTGTGCAACAAATACAAAAACACACATAATGACATTCATAGGGTGTTAGAAAATCGTTACCTATCAATCTCAAGAGATTGATGATGGCACCAACCAAGTTGTAAACAACTTGGCTCTTGAATGGCATGAAGAAATCAACAAGCTCCTCCTTTTCTTTGAGTTCTTTCCTTCAAAATCAAGCCCACCACTAACTAGGTAAATCCCTTCTTGTTTTGCACTAGAAAAACAAGAAGATTTATCAAAGAGAAGTATTTTATTCTTCAACAATTTGAAGAACAAAATGGAGAAAAATCTTGAGAGAATTTTTGATGGAAGTTTCGGCCATATGGAGTGGAATGGAGGAGGGAAGAGTTCTCTTGGGGTTGCAAAAAGTTGATCCAAAAGGTGGCATGCCATGCCAATATTTTATTCAAAAGTATTCCCCAACTCTTCACCTCCCATGCATTCATATAATATAGTTTTCTATCAAATAAAAAACCATAGACTAAATTTAATTATCTCAAACATATTTGAGACAAATTAAATATTACTTGAATTTACTCAAGTCCCACTAGTTTAAATAATTATTTTAATTGAGCTCTACAAGACTCAATATTATTTAATTAATCCAACACTTGAATTAATTTAATTATTTGGACTCTACAAGGTCCACTAGTGTCTAATTAATTCAACACTTGAATTAATTTGATTTAGTCCATAATAATGTTTATGAAAATCACAATTTTCAATTACATTATTCTCTTGGCCAAATTTTAATTTAGGAACACTTCCATAAATCAAAATTTACATTTCTCTCATAGAAGTCATACTTCTATTTTTCTTTACACTTATAAACTCATTTATAAGCCGTTCAACACTTTGAACTATTTTCTCCTTTATAGAAGTCATACTTCTAATTTTCCTTACGCTTATAAACTCCTTTATAAGCCGTTCAACACATTGAACTATTTTTACTTCTCATCGGGATTTACAAAGCTAGTACTTGTGTGGCCCTCAATGGTTCATTGATACAACTAGCCGTGGGTTCACATCTCCATGTGATTCGGACTAAACATGTCCTTATTCGAGCATACCCCAATTGCTCCATTCTTACTTATCAACTCCTTGATAGTAAGAACGTCAGAACTCAAGTCTGATAGTACCCAACCAATCACGTTAAACGCCTAGCAGCATCGCTTACGTGATTCCCTAGGTATCACATGATAGTGCCTGCAAGAACCATTCAATTATGGTTAGCGTACAGTACAGTCCCTTCAACTCATATATCCCGACCGATTCGACAACCATTGGTTTATCGAGAGTTGTCAATGAATCGATACTATGTGTCATGTCGTAGTTGCATCGATGGTGTAATCTATGAAACACCTTTCATAATTACAACCATACTCTGGCCAGAGATTTCGATCTACATACACATGATAACACATAGGATATCCATACCCGAAGGTAAGCGGTGAATCCCCGACTACAATGCATCGACTCCTATGTGTTTCGACAGAACACCCAACCTTGCCACCTGATGACCCCATGAGAGTCGGTAAACAAGTCAAAGTGTAATTCTAGCACATAGAGTCTCAATGTTGTCCCGGGTCATAAGGACTAATTCTGTACAACCATAAACCAGGACTTTTCCACTCGATAAGTGAGAACCACTTGGAAAGTCCTTTTATGGAGGGTTGTTCAGTGCACTCTACAAGGAGCACCTATCTGCATGTTCGGACATCACAATGTCCCCTACCAATGAAACATGGTACTCACATCGCAGATACTAGTCTCTAACTCGAGCGGCCTATATCCTTCTTAGTGGCGGCTGAATCGACTAGGAACCGTTTAGAATATACAGTATTACAAATATGAGTTTCATGATACTCATCATATGAGCATCTCATATTCTTTCTACTATTTGTATATTCAAGGGCTTTATCTATGCAGCTAGCATGGGTATACAGATAAAGATTTGCCAAAATGATAATTTCAAATATTATTAAACTAAAGATTGCTTATTCATAGAGTTTCATTGTGAACACTCGGCCAACACTTGGCTCGACGGGCACCTACTCTAACATGTCATTCTCAAACAGATGGACAAACTGAAGTTGTCAATAAAACTTTGGGAACACTTTTGCGTGCTATTCTTAAAAAGAACTTGGATTGACATTTCTCTGGACTTTAGTTTGGGGTTGCCTAGGCTTAAGAAGAGGAGGGATTCTATTTTTGTAGTTGTGGATAGATTCTCTAAGATGACACATTTTATAGATTGTCATGAAACCGATGATGCTTCAAAAATTGCGGATTTGTTCTTTAGAGAAGTCGCTAGGTTGCATGGCATGCCTAGGACTATTGTTTCTCGTCGCAATGTTAAATTTTTAAGTTACTTTTGGAATAATTTATGGGCTAAACTTGGCACAAAATTGTTGGTTTCTACTACTTGTCATCCTCAAACGGATGGACAAACTGAAGTTGTCAATAGAACTTTGGGAACACTTTTGCGTGCTATTCTTAAAAGGAACTTGATTGACATTTCTATGGACTTTAGTTTGGGGTTGCCTAGGCCTAAGAAGAGGAGGGATTCTATTTTTGTAGTTGTGGATAGATTCTCTAAGATGACACATTTTATATGTGGGGACCCGGGTTCTAACTTTTTCTTTGGGATAAAATGGATCGTTAATATAAAAGTGGGTCAAATTTTTCGCTTTTTAATATTAAATCTAAGGTATATAAACAACATACATGCCTTATTTAAAATACAAACATAAGGTACAATATGTCTTGTTCCAACTACTCTGAACAACTAGTAATAAAATACAGTACATGTCAAAGTACAACTACTAGTTTTCTGCTAAGCCCGAGATCACCACGCTAAGTCCATCTCTCATCCTCTGCGTGACCCAGATCCTGCCCCACCTGTTGTTATGCACACATACAGACATAACAACAGCCGGAAAACCGGTGAGAACAAATCCTAGTATAAACATGTATACATGCATATAATCAATTAAACATGAAACATGTTATCATGAATGACATCATATGCAGATGCAATGCAATGCGAATCAAACCATGTCTGGACTCGACTCGACTAGAACTCTAGGGATCCCGGGGTGAATAAGACGTCACTACCTACCCTCCAATCGGGGTAATGTACGTCTCATTCCTAGACTTCGGTCTGAGCTGTATCAACGGCGGCAATAAGAGTAATGCCTACTCCTATGCTGAGATACACCGAAACGTCTAGATATTTGACAATGCCTGTCAAAGACTCTCCTATCTCAAATGCAATGAATATCAATATGTAAACAACGTATAATCATATTCATGGCTGAATATCATACTGATCATACATGCTTGAATACAATTCTGAAATCAAAGCATAACATGTTAAAAGATTGAATATAATTCTATACACAATTCATAAACATGTTACAAAATATTTAATAATACTCGTATGTGATTTTGGTCGGGAAACTCAAATAATATCTTATTTGAGTTACATCTCCCCAAACAAAACATGACTTATACCTTTCGTCGCACACTATCTGTCGATGCCAATTACTCGATGTCAAAGTCGTCGACACCAATCTGAAATAGCAATGTAATATGTGTTTCATCAATTCCTAACCCAATCAATACATATACTATCAATTCACTAGTACATTTCAACACCATTGACGGCATAACGGTGTATTTCTCGATACCGGTCAATCCAATTCTCCCTAATCAAAATTGTATCATTCCTCAATTCATAATCATCACCATATCCAAGACAAGATCTCAAAATCTGCATATACTTCCTTCTATACATGCTGAAAAATCATAATAATAACATACGATATCCGTTCTTCGATCCGATTGCGTTTCTACGATAACAATTCTCTCAAGAACACATATATATAAGCATATCAGCATTTCCCCAATATGTAATTCTCAAAACATGCTAGAATAGAACAATACTTACATCAACTTGTAGCAAATAAGGAGAGGAGTTCAACCCTAAAATCGGATTAAAGTTTGGGTGGCTAAAACTTGAAAAAATCACAATACAAAGCCTTGAAGAAAGTTGGAAGCTCTTCTTCCTCTGAAATCACGATTTCTGTTGCTGAATGAAGGGAATTTCGAGGCCAATCTATATATATACTTTGCATGTTTTCGTACACATGGCAAATCCTTGGATGTACACGGCTCTCGCTCGGGCGGACATAAATTTCCGCCCGGGCGAACAACTCTCGGCCTTCGCCCATTCCAGCAGCCTCGCTCGGGCGGTCAAAAACATCCGCCCGGGCGAGTGACTCTCGACCCTTCTCCGAGGCATTCTCGCTCGGGCGTCAAAAGCGTCCGCCCGGGCGAGTCACTTTCGCCCAAAAATTTACATATTTAACTTTTAAATCTCAACATAATCTGGTTGCATTCATATCTCAAACTAACGTGTTATAAAATCTTGGGCATTACATTTCTCCCCCTCTAAGACATAAGTTCGTCCTCGAACTTGATATAAATCAATTAGAGTATTTAAAACAGCATTATCATCTAAAACTGGATAAATACTCACATCATTGAAATAACTCGGGGTGTTTCTGTCTCATGCTGGCTTCTGTCTCCCAAGTCGCTTCTTCGATGCCATGACGACTCCACTGAACTTTCACAAGTGGAATAATCTTCGTTCTGAGTTGCTTATTTTTCCGATCAAGAATCTGTATCGGTTGTTCCACATAGCTCAACGTCTGATCAAGTTCAGCTTCGTCAGGTTGAATGACATGAGAAACATCTGGCATATATTTTCGTAACATTGATACATGAAACACGTCATGTATTCCGGATAGAGAAGGAGGAAGGGCAAGTCGATAAGCTCGATCGCCAATCTTTTCAAGAATCTCGTAAGGACCAATGTATCGAGGAGATAGTTTCCCGCGTTTACCAAATCGAACAACGCCTCTGAATGGAGAAATCTTTAAGAATACTCTATCTCCTGCCTCAAATACTAACGGTCTACGTCTGATATTGGCGTATTTGGCTTGCCTATCCTGTGCTGTCTTCATCCTCTTCTGAATGAGTTTCACCTTCTCTGTCATGTCACGAATCATATCTGGCCCCAGTTCTGGTACTTCTGAGATATCATCCCAGTATAGCGGAGATCTGCACTTCTTGCCATATAACGCTTCAAACGGTGCCATCTCAATGCTCGTCTGATAGCTGTTATTATAGGAGAATTCACAAAGAGGTAGGGAATCTTGCCAACTAGTACCAAAGTCTAGTACTACGGCTCTCAACATATCCTCTAATGTCTGGATAGTCCGCTCTGACTGTCCGTCTGTCTGAGGATGATAAGCAGTACTCAGGTGTAAAGTCGTACCTAAGGCCTGCTGTAAACTGTGTCAAAAGTGTGAAGTGAATCGTGGATCACGATCTGATACGATAGACTTCGGCACACCATGTAATTTGACTACCTCTCGAACATATATCTCCGCCATTTGATCATGTCTGTAAGTCATTCTATACGGAATAAAACAAGCTGATTTGGTCAGTCGGTCGATAACGACCCAAATCGCATCGCAGCCTCGAGAAGATCGGGGTAACTTCGTCACAAAATCCATGGAGATGTGGTCCCATTTCCATTCAGGAATAGACAAACTCTGAAGTAACCCTCCGGGCTTCTTCCTCTCGGCCTTCACTTGTTGGCAATTCAAGCATTTAGATACAAATTCCGCAATGTCTGACTTCATCTGCTTCCACCAGAACTGTGTCTTCAGATCATTGTACATCTTTCGGCCACCAGGATGAATACTAAACCGACTACAATGTGCTTCAGACATAATCTGATGTCTCAACTCTGAAACATTCGGCACAACCAGACGGTTATTTACGTACAACACATTCTCACGCACCCGATATTCTGATACGTGTCCTGTTCTGACCATCTGAATCGATCTCTGCACATTCTGATCTGTTCTTTGTGCTTCTTTTATTCTTCTGATCAAGTTTGGCTCGACTTGAATAGTAGCAAGTCGTAGTGGCTTCCTATCTGTATCAAATTCTAATCCCGCAAAACAGCAATTTTCAACGAGTTTCGTAACACCTATCGTCGATAAGGATAAGGCACATACCTTTCGACTCAAGGCGTCTGCCGCTGCATTTGACTTTCCCGGGTAATATTTGATCTCGCAATCAAAATCTTTTAACAGATCAAGCCATCTACACTGTCGCATATTCAACTCCGACTGAGAAAACAAGTACTTTAAGCTTTTGTGGTCTGAATAGATCTCGAATTTCTCGCCATAAAGATAATGGCGCCAGATCTTCAGCGCAAATACAATAGCCGCCAATTCAAGATCATGAATGGGGTATCGCGTCTCGTGAGTCTTCAATTGTCTCGAGGCATATGCAACCACATGCCCTCGCTGCATAAGAAATACATCCCAAACCTCTGTGAGAAGCATCACAATATACAACAAAATTACCCGTACCTGAAGGAATCATCAGGACAGGTGCGCTGGTCAGCCTCTTCTTCAATTCCAAAAAGCTAGACTCACACTCCTCAGACCATAAGAACGGTGCATTCTTCTGTGTCAATTGCGTAATTGGCTTCGCAATACGGGAGAAATCTTGGATGAATCGTCTATAGTATCCCGCGAGACCCATGAAACTGCGTATTTCAGGTACAGAAGTCGGTCTCGGCCAACTAATCACATCTTCCACTTTACTCAGATCTACGGAGATACCATCTCCCGATATGATATGTCCCAAAAAGACAACTCGGTTCAACCAAAATTTGCACTTTGACAATTTGGCATACAATTTCTCATTTCTCAGTGTTTGCAACACAATTCTGAGATGTTCTGCATGCTCAATCCTGTTCTTAGAATACACCAAAATATCATCGATAAAGACAATAACAAAATCATCCAAATACCTCTGAAAGATTTGATTCATCAAGCCCATGAATACCGCCGGAGCATTTGTCAAACCAAAAGGCATAACAATGAATTCGTAATGCCCATACCTGGTTCGAAATGCTGTCTTCGGTATGTCTACATCTCGAACTCGAAGCTGATGATATCCGGATCGTAAATCAATCTTGGAATATACAGACGATCCTTGTAGTTGATCAAATAGATCATCAATTCTAGGCAATGGATATTTATTCTTTATCGTGGCCTTATTCAGTTGCCTGTAATCGATACACAGCCGCATCGATCCATCTTTCTTTCGCACAAATAGCACTGGAGCACCCCAAGGAGATACACTAGGCCTGATATATCCCTTGGCTAGCAAATCTTCCAACTGTGCTTTCAGTTCTTTGAGTTCGATGGGTGCCATCCTATATGGAGCTCTCGAAATAGGGACGGTACCTGGTGTAAGATCAATACTGAAATCTACCTCACGAACCGGAGGTAATCCTGGGATTTCATCTGGAAAAATATCAGCAAATTCCCGCACTACTGGTATTTCTGCCAACGCCGGGCTCGACTTCTGCATATCTACAGCATAAATAAAGAAACCGTCTGCTCCTTTCTGTAATAATCTGTTCATAGTAAGAGCCGAAATCAAGGGAATCCGAGATCTGGAACCCTTCCCGTAGAATTTCCACTCGTCTGTCATCTCGGGTCTGAATCTGACAATCTTGTGGAAACAATCCACGGTGGCTCTATACTTCGTTAGCATGTCAATACCAACTATACAATCAAAATCAGCTAGACCCAACACTATACACTCTAGGTCAATCTCATGCCCCTCAAACTGTAGAATGCAATGTCTAACCGTAGTTACAGATATCAATCCACTTCCCAACGGAGAATTAATAGACACAACATCTAGCAAAGACTCAACAGGCAAAGAATGCAACAATGCAAATCGCTCTGAAATGAATGTATGCGATGCACCCGTATATATCAATATATAAGCAGGATAACCGCAAAGGAAACAGTTACCTGCAATGACATCATCTGGGGCATCCTGTGCAACTCTTCAGTCAAGGCAAACACCTGAGCCTGTTGTCTCTGAGGCTGACTCCCTGGCTGGCCACCTCTGGCTCGAGGCTGGGTCTGTGCTGGTGGCGGCTGAAATGAGTGAACAGATGAAGCTTGCCTCTCAGGCTGAGTCACGGAGGCAGACGATCCTGCAGCCTGAAATCTCGATGCACCACTCCTCTGAGGACAGACCTTGGCATAATGCCCCTGTTGTTTGCATACGTTACACCTGCCCACTACACCTTGACATTGTTCTGTGGCATGCTTACCTCCACAAGTACTGCAATATCCACTTGCCACCTCTAGACTCTGGCCAAAACCTCTCTGTCTTGACCCGCTGGAGCTCGAAGAACTGCTCCCTGCCCTCTTAAACTGTTTACCCTTTGCTTTCAATTGATCTTTGCGTCCGCTGCTGCTACCACCACTTTCGAATCGAGGAGGAGGAACTTGGGATGGAGGTAGTGGCGGTCTCGGACTCGGAGCCACATACGGAACACTTCGTTGTCTCAGCAACCCTGCTTCTGCTCCTTTGGCATGATTCAATGCATCCGAGAAATTATCGGGTCTCCCAGTATTGACCAACGTAAAGATATCTGGATTTAGGCCATTTATAAACTGATCCGCCATGGCCTCATCATTACCGGAAACGTGAGGTGCAAAACGAAGCAAAGAAGAAAATTTAGCAACGTACTCTTCGATATTCAGTTGCCCTTGCCTCAGGTTTGCAAATTCAGCGCCTTTATCTTTCCGGTAGGATACAGGGAAGAATCGCTGATAGAACTCAGTCTTGAACACTTTCCATGTAATCTCAGTGCCACGCTGTTCTAGTGCTCTTCTCATATTCACCCACCAATACTTAGCCACGTCTTGCAGTTGATGGCCAATGCGCTTCACTCTCTTCTCATCACTGTACCCTAGAGACTCGAACAACATCTCGATATCCTCCAACCAGCTTTCGCATTCAATTGCATTTTCTGTACCCTTTAAGGTCGGTGGTCGGAATGACTGGAATCGCTTTAATAGAGTCTCCATGGGCGTAGCAGTGACATCCATCGTATCTCCGGATGTGCTACCCTGCTCTGGCGCTGGTGGTCGTACTGGCACAACTGCTCTTCTAGGAGGCATGTATCTAATAATCCAACTAATTAGAATACAAGATATACAACTATCTCAGCCCTCCTCTAGTCAGTTACCTCTAATCTAGAATCGGTTCTGATTCAGTTTATTACATGCTGTAATCACATCAGATACAATACAACACATAATAGGGAAAGCAATAATCATGCTAGCACACAAAAGCAAGGAAGATGACTCGATCTACCCCGCTCATTCTACTCTATTTCAGTCTACAGAACCTAAGGCTCTGATACCACCTGTTGTGGGGACCCGGGTTCTAACTTTTTCTTTGGGATAAAATGGATCGTTAATATAAAAGTGGGTCAAATTTTTCGCTTTTTAATATTAAATCTAAGGTATATAAACAACATACATGCCTTATTTAAAATACAAACATAAGGTACAATATGTCTTGTTCCAACTACTCTGAACAACTAGTAATAAAATACAGTACATGTCAAAGTACAACTACTAGTTTTCTGCTAAGCCCGAGATCACCACGCTATGTCCATCTCTCATCCTCAGCGTGACCCAGATCCTGCCCCACCTGTTGTTATGCACACATACAGACATAACAACAGCCGGAAAACCGGTGAGAACAAATCCCAGTATAAACATGTATACATGCATATAATCAATTAAACATGAAACATGTTATCATGAATGACATCATATGCACATGCAATGCAATGCGAATCAAACCATGTCTGGACTCGACTCGACTAGAACTCTAGGGATCCCGGGGTGAATAAGACGCCACTACCTACCCTCCAATCGGGGTAATGTACGTCTCATTCCTAGACTTCGGTCTGAGCTGTATCAACGGCGGCAATAAGAGTAATGCCTACTCCTATGCTGAGATACACCGAAACGTCTAGATATTTGACAATGCCTGTCAAAGACTCTCCTATCTCAAATGCAATGAATATCAATATGTAAACAACGTATAATCATATTCATGGCTGAATATCATACTGATCATACATGCTTGAATACAATTCTGAAATCAAAGCATAACATGTTAAAAGATTGAATATAATGCTATACACAATTCATAAACATGTTACAAAATATTTAATAATACTCGTATGTGATTTTGGTTGGGAAACTCAAATAATATCTTATTTGAGTTACATCTCCCCAAACAAAACATGACTTATACCTTTCGTCGCACACTATCTGTCGATGTCAATTACTCGATGTCAAAGTCGTCGACACCAATCTGAAATAGCAATGTAATATGTGTTTCATCAATTCCTAACCCAATCAATACATATACTATCAATTCACTAGTACATTTCAACACCATTGACGGCATAACGGTGTATTTCTCGATACCGGTCAATCCAATTCTCCCTAATCAAAATTGTATCATTCCTCAATTCATAATCATCACCATATCCAAGACAAGATCTCAAAATCTGCATATACTTCCTTCTATACATGCTGAAAAATCATAATAATAACATACGATATCCGTTCTTCGATCCGATTGCGTTTCTACGATAACAATTCTCTCAAGAACACATATATATATAAGCATATCAGCATTTCCCCAATATGTAATTCTCAAAACATGCTAGAATTGAACAATACTTACATCAACTTGTAGCAAATAAGGAGAGGAGTTCAACCATAAAATCGGATTAAAGTTTGGGTGGCTAAAACTTGAAAAAATCACAATACAAAGCCTTGAAGAAAGTTGGAAGCTCTTCTTCCTCTGAAATCACGATTTCTGTTGCTGAATGAAGGGAATTTCGAGGCCAATCTATATATATACTTTGCATGTTTTCGTACACATGGCAAATCCTTGGATGTACACGGCTCTCGCTCGGGCGGACATAAATTTCCGCCCGGGCGAGAAACTCTCGGCCCTGGACTAATTTACACGCTCGCTCGGGCGAGCAAAAACGTCCGCCCGGGCGAACAACTCTCGGCCTTCGCCCATTCCAGCAGCCTCGCTCGGGCGGTCAAAAACATCCGCCCGGGCGAGTGACTCTCGACCCTTCTCCGAGGCATTCTCGCTCGGGCGTCAAAAGCGTCCGCCCGGGCGAGTCACTTTCGCCCAAAAATTTACATATTTAACTTTTAAATCTCAACATAATCTGGTTGCATTCATATCTCAAACTAACGTGTTATAAAATCTTGGGCATTACATTATAGATTGTCATGAAACCGATGATGCTTCAAACATTGCGGATTTGTTCTTTAGAGAAGTCGCTAGGTTGCAAGGCATGCCTAGGACTATTGATTCTGGTCGCGATGTTAAATTCTTGAGTTACTTTTGGAAGACTTTATGGGCTAAACTTGGCACAAAATTGTTGTTTTCTACTACTTGTCATCCTCAAACTGATGGACAAACTTTAGTTGTCCATAGAACTTTGGGAACACTTTTGCGTGCTATTCTTAAAAGGACCTTGGATTGACATTTCTATGGACTTTAGTTTGGGGTTGCCTAGGCCTAAGAAGAGGAGGGATTCTATTTTAGTTGTTGTGGATAGATTCTCTAAGATGGCACTTTTTATAGCTTGTGATAAAACCGATGATGCTTCAAACATTGCGGATTTGTTCTTTAGAGAAGTCGCTAGGTTGCATGGCATGCCTGGGACTATTGTTTCTTGTCGCAATGTTAAATTTTTGAGTTACTTTTGGAATAATTTATGGGCTAAACTTGGCACAAAATTGTTGTTTTCTACTACTTGTCATCCTCAAACGGATGGACAAACTGAAGTTGTCAATGCAACTTTGGGAACACCTTTGCGTGCTATTCTTAAAAAGAACTTGGAGTGACAATTCTATGGACTTTATTTTGGGGTTGCCTAGGACTAAGAAGGGGGGGATTCTATTTTTGTTGTTGTGGATAGATTCTCTAAGATGACACATTTTATAGCTTGTCATAAAACCGATGATGCTTCAAACATTGCGGATTTGTTTTTTAGAGAAGTCGCTAGGTTGCTTGGCATGCCTAGGACTATTGTTTCTGGTCGCGATGTTAAATTCTTGAGTTACTTTTGGAAGACATTATGGGCTGAACTTGGCACAAAATTGTTGTTTTCTACTACTTGTCATCCTCAAACTGATGGACAAACTTAAGTTTTCAATAGAACTTTGGGAACACCTTTACGTGCTATTCTTAAAAAGAACTTGGATTGACATTTCTATGGATTTTATTTTGGGGTTGCCTAGGACTAAGAAGGGGATATATTCTATTTTTGTTGTTGTGGATAGTTTCTCTAAGATGGCACATTTTATAGCTTGTCATAAAACCGATGATGCTTCAAACATTGCGGATTTGTTCTTTAGAGAAGTCGCTAGGTTGCTTGGCATGCCTAGGACTATTGTTTCTGGTCGCGATGCCAAATTCTTGAGTTACTTTTGGAAGACTTTATGGGCTGAACTTGGCACAAAATTGTTGTTTTCTACTACTTGTCATCCTCAAACGGATGGACAAACTGAAGTTGTCAATATAACTTTTGGAACACTTTTGCGTGCTATTCTTAAAAAGAACTTGGATTGACATTTCTGTGGACTTTATTTTGGAGTTGCCTAGGCCTAAGAAGAGGAGGGATTCTATTTTTGTAGTTGTGGATAGATTCTCTAAGATGGCACATTTTATAGCTTGTCTTGAAACCGATGATGCTTCAAACATTACGGATTTGTTCTTTAGAGAAGTCGCTAGGTTGCATGGCATGCCTAGGACTAATGTTTCTCGTCGCAATATTAAATTTTTGAGTTACTTTTGGAATAATTTATGGGCTAAACTTGGCACAAAATTGTTGTTTTCTACTACTTGTCATTCTCAAACAGATGGACAAACTGAAGTTGTCAATAAAACTTTGGGAACACTTTTGCGTGCTATTCTTAAAAAGAACTGGGATTGACATTTCTATGGATTTTAGTTTTTGGTTGCCTAGGCGTAAGAAGAGGAGGGATTCTATTTTTGTAGTTGTGGATAGATTCTCTAAGATGGCACATTTTATAGCTTGTCATGAAACCGATGATGCTTCAAACATTGCGGATTTGTTCTTTAGAGAATTCGCTAGGTTGCATGGCATGCCTAGGACTATTGTTTCTCGTCGCAATGTTAAATTTTTGAGTTACTTTTGGAAAAATTTACGGGCTAAACTTGGCACAAAATTGTTGTTTTCTACTACTTGTCATTCTCAAACAGATGGACAAACTGAAGTTGTCAATAAAACTTTGGGAACACTTTTGCGTGCTATTCTTAAAAAGAACTTGGATTGACATTTCTATAGACTTTAGTTTGGGGTTGCCTAGGCCTAAGAAGAGGAGGGATTCTATTTTTGTAGTTGTGGATAGATTCTCTAAGATGACACATTTTATAGATTGTCATGAAACCGATGATGCTTCAAACATTGCGGATTTGTTCTTTAGAGAAGTCGCTAGGTTGCATGGCATGCCTAGGACTATTGTTTCTCGTCGCAATGTTAAATTTTTAAGTTACTTTTGGAATAATTTATGGGCTAAACTTGGCACAAAATTGTTGGTTTCTACTACTTGTCATCCTCAAACGGATGGACAAACTGAAGTTGTCAATAGAACTTTGGGAACACTTTTGCGTGCTATTCTTAAAAGGAACTTGGATTGACATTTCTATGGACTTTAGTTTGGGGTTGCCTAGGCCTAAGAAGAGGAGGGATTCTATTTTTGTAGTTGTGGATAGATTCTCTAAGATGACACATTTTATAGATTGTCATGAAACCGATGATGCTTCAAACATTGCGGATTTGTTCTTTAGAGAAGTCGCTAGGTTGCATGGCATGCCTAGGACTATTGATTCTGGTCGCGATGTTAAATTCTTGAGTTACTTTTGGAAGACTTTATGGGCTAAACTTGGCACAAAATTGTTGTTTTCTACTACTTGTCATCCTCAAACTGATGGACAAACTTTAGTTGTCCATAGAACTTTGGGAACACTTTTGCATGCTATTCTTAAAAGGACCTTGGATTGGCATTTCTATGGACTTTAGTTTGGGGTTGCCTAGGCCTAAGAAGAGGAGGGATTCTATTTTAGTTGTTGTGGATAGATTCTCTAAGATGACACTTTTTATAGCTTGTGATAAAACCGATGATGCTTCAAACATTGCGGATTTGTTCTTTAGAGAAGTCGCTAGGTTGCATGGCATGCCTGGGACTATTGTTTCTTGTCGCAATGTTAAATTTTTGAGTTACTTTTGGAATAATTTATGGGCTAAACTTGACACAAAATTGTTGTTTTCTACTACTTGTCATCCTCAAACGGATGGACAAACTGAAGTTGTCAATGCAACTTTGGGAACACCTTTGCGTGCTATTCTTAAAAAGAACTTGGATTGACAATTCTATGGACTTTATTTTGGGGTTGCCTAGACTAAGAAGGGGGGGATTCTATTTTTGTTGTTGTGGATAGATTCTCTAAGATGGCACATTTTATAGCTTGTCATAAAACCGATGATGCTTCAAACATTGCGGATTTGTTCTTTAGAGAAGTCGCTATGTTGCTTGGCATGCCTAGGACTATTGTTTCTGGTCGCGATGTTAAATTCTTGAGTTACTTTTGGAAGACATTATGGGCTGAACTTGGCACAAAATTGTTGTTTTCTACTACTTGTCATCCTCAAACTGATGGACAAACTGAAGTTTTCAATAGAACTTTGGGAACACCTTTGCGTGCTATTCTTAAAAAGAACTTGGATTGACATTTCTATGGATTTTATTTTGGGGTTGCCTAGGACTAAGACGGGGATATATTCTATTTTTGTTGTTGTTGATAGATTCTCTAAGATGGCACATTTTATAGCTTGTCATAAAACCGATGATGCTTCAAACATTGCGGATTTGTTCTTTAGAGAAGTCGCTAGGTTGCTTGGCATGCCTAGGACTATTGTTTCTGGTCGCGATGTCAAATTCTTAAGTTACTTTTGGAAGACTTTATGGGCTGAACTTGGCACAAAATTGTTGTTTTCTACTACTTGTCATCCTCAAACGGATGGACAAACTGAAGTTGTCAATATAACTTTTGGAACACTTTTGCGTGCTATTCTTAAAAAGAACTTGGATTGACATTTCTCTGGACTTTATTTTGGAGTTGCCTAGGCCTAAGAAGAGGAGGGATTCTATTTTTGTAGTTGTGGATAGATTCTCTAAGATGGCACATTTTATAGCTTGTCATGAAACCGATGATGCTTCAAACATTACGGATTTGTTCTTTAGAGAAGTCGCTAGGTTGCATGGCATGCCTAGGACTAATGTTTCTCGTCGCAATGTTAAATTTTTGAGTTACTTTTGGAATAATTTATGGGCTAAACTTGGCACAAAATTGTTGTTTTCTACTACTTGTCATTCTCAAACAGATGGACAAACTGAAGTTGTCAATGCAACTTTGGGAACACCTTTGCGTGCTATTCTTAAAAAGAACTTGGATTGACAATTCTATGGACTTTATTTTGGGGTTGCCTAGACTAAGAAGTGGGGGATTCTATTTTTGTTGTTGTGGATAGATTCTCTAAGATGGCACATTTTATAGCTTGTCATAAAACCGATGATGCTTCAAACATTGCGGATTTGTTCTTTAGAGAAGTCGCTATGTTGCTTGGCATGCCTAGGACTATTGTTTCTGGTCGCGATGTTAAATTCTTGAGTTACTTTTGGAAGACATTATGGGCTGAACTTGGCACAAAATTGTTGTTTTCTACTACTTGTCATCCTCAAACTGATGGACAAACTGAAGTTTTCAATAGAACTTTGGGAACACCTTTGCGTGCTATTCTTAAAAAGAACTTGGATTGACATTTCTATGGATTTTATTTTGGGGTTGCCTAGGACTAAGAAGGGGATATATTCTATTTTTGTTGTTGTGGATAGATTCTCTAAGATGGCACATTTTATAGCTTGTCATAAAACCGATGATGCTTCAAACATTGCGGATTTGTTCTTTAGAGAAGTCGCTAGGTTGCTTGGCATGCCTAGGACTATTGTTTCTGGTCGCGATGTCAAATTCTTAAGTTACTTTTGGAAGACTTTATGGGCTGAACTTGGCACAAAATTGTTGTTTTCTACTACTTGTCATCCTCAAACGGATGGACAAACTGAAGTTGTCAATATAACTTTTGGAACACTTTTGCGTGCTATTCTTAAAAAGAACTTGGATTGACATTTCTCTGGACTTTATTTTGGAGTTGCCTAGGCCTAAGAAGAGGAGGGATTCTATTTTTGTAGTTGTGGATAGATTCTCTAAGATGGCACATTTTATAGCTTGTCATGAAACCGATGATGCTTCAAACATTACGGATTTGTTCTTTAGAGAAGTCGCTAGGTTGCATGGCATGCCTAGGACTAATGTTTCTCGTCGCAATGTTAAATTTTTGAGTTACTTTTGGAATAATTTATGGGCTAAACTTGGCACAAAATTGTTGTTTTCTACTACTTGTCATTCTCAAACAGATGGACAAACTGAAGTTGTCAATAAAACTTTGGGAACACTTTTGCGTGCTATTCTTAAAAAGAACTGGGATTGACATTTCTATGGACTTTAGTTTTTGGTTGCCTAGGCGTAAGAAGAGGAGGGATTCTATTTTTGTAGTTGTGGATAGATTCTCTAAGATGGCACATTTTATAGCTTGTCATGAAACCGATGATGCTTCAAACATTGCGGATTTGTTCTTTAGAGAATTCGCTAGGTTGCATGGCATGCCTAGGACTATTGTTTCTCGTCGCAATGTTAAATTTTTGAGTTACTTTTGGAAAAATTTACGGGCTAAACTTGGCACAAAATTGTTGTTTTCTACTACTTGTCATTCTCAAACAGATGGACAAACTGAAGTTGTCAATAAAACTTTGGGAACACTTTTGCGTGCTATTCTTAAAAAGAACTTGGATTGACATTTCTATAGACTTTAGTTTGGGGTTGCCTAGGCCTAAGAAGAGGAGGGATTCTATTTTTGTAGTTGTGGATAGATTCTCTAAGATGACACATTTTATAGATTGTCATGAAACCGATGATGCTTCAAACATTGCGGATTTGTTCTTTAGAGAAGTCGCTAGGTTGCATGGCATGCCTAGGACTATTGTTTCTCGTCGCAATGTTAAATTTTTAAGTTACTTTTGGAATAATTTATGGGCTAAACTTGGCACAAAATTGTTGGTTTCTACTACTTGTCATCCTCAAACGGATGGACAAACTGAAGTTGTCAATAGAACTTTGGGAACACTTTTGCGTGCTATTCTTAAAAGGAACTTGGATTGACATTTCTATGGACTTTAGTTTGGGGTTGCCTAGGCCTAAGAAGAGGAGGGATTCTATTTTTGTAGTTGTGGATAGATTCTCTAAGATGACACATTTTATAGATTGTCATGAAACCGATGATGCTTCAAACATTGCGGATTTGTTCTTTAGAGAAGTCGCTAGGTTGCATGGCATGCCTAGGACTATTGATTCTGGTCGCGATGTTAAATTCTTGAGTTACTTTTGGAAGACTTTATGGGCTAAACTTGGCACAAAATTGTTGTTTTCTACTACTTGTCATCCTCAAACTGATGGACAAACTTTAGTTGTCCATAGAACTTTGGGAACACTTTTGCGTGCTTTTCTTAAAAGGACCTTGGATTGACATTTCTATGGACTTTAGTTTGGGGTTGCCTAGGCCTAAGAAGAGGAGGGATTCTATTTTAGTTGTTGTGGATAGATTCTCTAAGATGGCACTTTTTATAGCTTGTGATAAAATCGATGATGCTTCAAACATTGCGGATTTGTTCTTTAGAGAAGTCGCTAGGTTGCATGGCATGCCTGGGACTATTGTTTCTTGTCGCAATGTTAAATTTTTGAGTTACTTTTGGAATAATTTATGGGCTAAACTTGACACAAAATTGTTGTTTTCTACTACTTGTCATCCTCAAACGGATGGACAAACTGATGTTGTCAATGCAACTTTGGGAACACCTTTGCGTGCTATTCTTAAAAAGAACTTGGATTGACAATTCTATGGACTTTATTTTGGGGTTGCCTAGACTAAGAAGTGGGGGATTCTATTTTTGTTGTTGTGGATAGATTCTCTAAGATGGCACATTTTATAGCTTGTCATAAAACCGATGATGCTTCAAACATTGCGGATTTGTTCTTTAGAGAAGTCGCTATGTTGCTTGGCATGCCTAGGACTATTGTTTCTGGTCGCGATGTTAAATTCTTGAGTTACTTTTGGAAGACATTATGGGCTGAACTTGGCACAAAATTGTTGTTTTCTACTACTTGTCATCCTCAAACTGATGGACAAACTGAAGTTTTCAATAGAACTTTGGGAACACCTTTGCGTGCTATTCTTAAAAAGAACTTGGATTGACATTTCTATGGATTTTATTTTGGGGTTGCCTAGGACTAAGAAGGGGATATATTCTATTTTTGTTGTTGTGGATAGATTCTCTAAGATGGCACATTTTATAGCTTGTCATAAAACCGATGATGCTTCAAACATTGCGGATTTGTTCTTTAGAGAAGTCGCTAGGTTGCTTGGCATGGCTAGGACTATTGTTTCTGGTCGCGATGTCAAATTCTTGAGTTACTTTTGGAAGACTTTATGGGCTGAACTTGGCACAAAATTGTTGTTTTCTACTACTTGTCATCCTCAAACGGATGGACAAACTGAAGTTGTCAATATAACTTTTGGAACACTTTTGCGTGCTATTCTTAAAAAGAACTTGGATTGACATTTCTCTGGACTTTATTTTGGAGTTGCCTAGGCCTAAGAAGAGGAGGGATTCTATTTTTGTAGTTGTGGATAGATTCTCTAAGATGGCACATTTTATAGCTTGTCATGAAACCGATGATGCTTCAAACATTACGGATTTGTTCTTTAGAGAAGTCGCTAGGTTGCATGGCATGCCTAGGACTAATGTTTCTCGTCGCAATGTTAAATTTTTGAGTTACTTTTGGAATAATTTATGGGCTAAACTTGGCACAAAATTGTTGTTTTCTACTACTTGTCATTCTCAAACAGATGGACAAACTGAAGTTGTCAATATAACTTTTGGAACACTTTTGCGTGCTATTCTTAAAAAGAACTGGGATTGACATTTCTATGGACTTTAGTTTTTGGTTGCCTAGGCGTAAGAAGAGGAGGGATTCTATTTTTGTAGTTGTGGATAGATTCTCTAAGATGGCACATTTTATAGCTTGTCATGAAACCGATGATGCTTCAAACATTGCGGATTTGTTCTTTAGAGAATTCGCTAGGTTGCATGGCATGCCTAGGACTATTGTTTCTCGTCGCAATGTTAAATTTTTGAGTTACTTTTGGAAAAATTTACGGGCTAAACTTGGCACAAAATTGTTGTTTTCTACTACTTGTCATTCTCAAACAGATGGACAAACTGAAGTTGTCAATAAAACTTTGGGAACACTTTTGCGTGCTATTCTTAAAAAGAAATTGGATTGACATTTCTATAGACTTTAGTTTGGGGTTGCCTAGGCCTAAGAAGAGGAGGGATTCTATTTTTGTAGTTGTGGATAGATTCTCTAAGATGACACATTTTATAGATTGTCATGAAACCGATGATGCTTCAAACATTGCGGATTTGTTCTTTAGAGAAGTCGCTAGGTTGCATGGCATGCCTAGGACTATTGTTTCTCGTCGCAATGTTAAATTTTTAAGTTACTTTTGGAATAATTTATGGGCTAAACTTGGCACAAAATTGTTGGTTTCTACTACTTGTCATCCTCAAACGGATGGACAAACTGAAGTTGTCAATAGAACTTTGGGAACACTTTTGCGTGCTATTCTTAAAAGGAACTTGGATTGACATTTCTATGGACTTTAGTTTGGGGTTGCCTAGGCCTAAGAAGAGGAGGGATTCTATTTTTGTAGTTGTGGATAGATTCTCTAAGATGACACATTTTATAGATTGCCATGAAACCGATGATGCTTCAAACATTGCGGATTTGTTCTTTAGAGAAGTCGCTAGGTTGCATGGCATGCCTAGGACTATTGATTCTGGCCGCGATGTTAAATTCTTGAGTTACTTTTGGAAGACTTTATGGGCTAAACTTGGCACAAAATTGTTGTTTTCTACTACTTGTCATCCTCAAACTGATGGACAAACTTTAGTTGTCCATAGAACTTTGGGAACACTTTTGCGTGCTATTCTTAAAAGGACCTTGGATTGACATTTCTATGGACTTTAGTTTGGGGTTGCCTAGGCCTAAGAAGAGGAGGGATCCTATTTTAGTTGTTGTGGATAGATTCTCTAAGATGGCACTTTTTATAGCTTGTGATAAAACCGATGATGCTTCAAACATTGCGGATTTGTTCTTTAGAGAAGTCGCTAGGTTGCATGGCATGCCTGGGACTATTGTTTCTTGTCGCAATGTTAAATTTTTGAGTTACTTTTGGAATAATTTATGGGCTAAACTTGGCACAAAATTGTTGTTTTCTACTACTTGTCATCCTCAAACGGATGGACAAACTGAAGTTGTCAATGCAACTTTGGGAACACCTTTGCGTGCTATTCTTAAAAAGAACTTGGATTGACAATTCTATGGATTTTATTTTGGGGTTGCCTAGGACTAAGAAGGGGGGGGATTCTATTTTTGTTGTTGTGGATAGATTCTCTAAGATGGCACATTTTATAGCTTGTCATAAAACCGATGATGCTTCAAACATTGCGGATTTGTTCTTTAGAGAAGTCGCTAGGTTGCTTGGCATGCCTAGGACTATTGTTTCTGGTCGCGATGTTAAATTCTTGAGTTACTTTTGGAAGACATTATGGGCTGAACTTGGCACAAAATTGTTGTTTTCTACTACTTGTCATCCTCAAACTGATGGACAAACTGAAGTTGTCAATAGAACTTTGGGAACACCTTTGCGTGCTATTCTTAAAAAGAACTTGGATTGACATTTCTATGGACTTTATTTTGGGGTTGCCTAGGACTAAGAAGGCGATGTATTCTATTTTTGTTGTTGTGGATAGATTCTCTAAGATGGCACATTTTATAGCTTGTCATAAAACCGATTATGCTTCAAACATTGCGGATTTGTTCTTTAGAGAAGTCGCTAGGTTGCTTGGCTTGCCTAGGACTATTGTTTCTGGTCGCGATGTTAAATTCTTGAGTTACTTTTGGAAGACTTTATGGGCTGAACTTGGCACAAAATTGTTGTTTTCTACTACTTGTCATCCTCAAACGGATGGACAAACTGAAGTTGTCAATATAACTTTTGGAACACTTTTGCGTGCTATTCTTAAAAAGAACTTGGATTGACATTTCTCTGGACTTTATTTTGGAGTTGCCTAGGCCTAAGAAGAGGAGGGATTCTATTTTTGTAGTTGTGGATAGATTCTCTAAGATGGCACATTTTATAGCTTGTCATGAAACCGATGATGCTTCAAACATTACGGATTTGTTCTTTAGAGAAGTCGCTAGGTTGCATGGCATGCCTAGGACTAATGTTTCTCGTCGCAATGTTAAATTTTTGAGTTACTTTTGGAATAATTTATGGGCTAAACTTGGCACAAAATTGTTGTTTTCTACTACTTGTCATTCTCAAACAGATGGACAAACTGAAGTTGTCAATAAAACTTTGGGAACACTTTTGCGTGCTATTCTTAAAAAGAACTGGGATTGACATTTCTATGGACTTTAGTTTTTGGTTGCCTAGGCGTAAGAAGAGGAGGGATTCTATTTTTGTAGTTGTGGATAGATTCTCTAAGATGGCACATTTTATAGCTTGTCATGAAACCGATGATGCTTCAAACATTGCGGATTTGTTCTTTAGAGAATTCGCTAGGTTGCATGGCATGCCTAGGACTATTGTTTCTCGTCGCAATGTTAAATTTTTGAGTTACTTTTGGAAAAATTTACGGGCTAAACTTGGCACAAAATTGTTGTTTTCTACTACTTGTCATTCTCAAACAGATGGAAAAACTGAAGTTGTCAATAAAACTTTGGGAACACTTTTGCGTGCTATTCTTAAAAAGAACTTGGATTGACATTTCTATGGACTTTAGTTTGGGGTTGCCTAGGCCTAAGAAGAGGAGGGATTCTATTTTTGTAGTTGTGGATAGATTCTCTAAGATGACACATTTTATAGATTGTCATGAAACCGATGATGCTTCAAACATTGCGGATTTGTTCTTTAGAGAAGTCGCTAGGTTGCATGGCATGCCTAGGACTAATGTTTCTCGTCGCAATGTTAAATTTTTGAGTTACTTTTGGAATAATTTATGGGCTAAACTTGGCACAAAATTGTTGGTTTCTACTACTTGTCATCCTCAAACGGATGGACAAACTGAAGTTGTCAATAGAACTTTGGGAACACTTTTGCGTGCTATTCTTAAAAGGAACTTGGATTGACATTTCTATGGACTTTAGTTTGGGGTTGCCTAGGCCTAAGAAGAGGAGGGATTCTATTTTTGTAGTTGTGGATAGATTCTCTAAGATGACACATTTTATAGATTGTCATGAAACCGATGATGCTTCAAACATTGCGGATTTGTTCTTTAGAGAAGTCGCTAGGTTGCATGGCATGCCTAGGACTATTGATTCTGGTCGCGATGTTAAATTCTTGAGTTACTTTTGGAAGACTTTATGGGCTAAACTTGGCACAAAATTGTTGTTTTCTACTACTTGTCATCCTCAAACTGATGGACAAACTTTAGTTGTCCATAGAACTTTGGGAACACTTTTGCGTGCTATTCTTAAAAGGACCTTGGATTGACATTTCTATGGACTTTAGTTTGGGGTTGCCTAGGCCTAAGAAGAGGAGGGATTCTATTTTAGTTGTTGTGGATAGATTCTCTAAGATGGCACTTTTTATAGCTTGTGATAAAACCGATGATGCTTCAAACATTGCGGATTTGTTCTTTAGAGAAGTCGCTAGGTTGCATGGCATGCCTGGGACTATTGTTTCTTGTCGCAAGGTTAAATTTTTGAGTTACTTTTGGAATAATTTATGGGCTAAACTTGGCACAAAATTGTTGTTTTCTACTACTTGTCATCCTCAAGCGGATGGACAAACTGAAGTTGTCAATGCAACTTTGGGAACACCTTTGCGTGCTATTCTTAAAAAGAACTTGGATTGACAATTCTATGGACTTTATTTTGGGGTTGCCTAGGACTAAGAAGGGGGGGGGGATTCTATTTTTGTTGTTGTGGATAGATTCTCTAAGATGGCACATTTTATAGCTTGTCATAAAACCGATGATGCTTCAAACATTGCGGATTTGTTCTTTAGAGAAGTCGCTGGGTTGCTTGGCATGCCTAGGACTATTGTTTCTGGTCGCGATGTTAAATTCTTGAGTTACTTTTGGAAGACATTATGGGCTGAACTTGGCACAAAATTGTTGTTTTCTACTACTTGTCATCCTCAAACTGATGGACAAACTGAAGTTGTCAATAGAACTTTGGGAACACCTTTGCGTGCTATTCTTAAAAAGAACTTGGATTGACATTTCTATGGACTTTATTTTGGGGTTGCCTAGGACTAAGAAGGCGATGTATTCTATTTTTGTTGTTGTGGATAGATTCTCTAAGATGGCACATTTTATAGCTTGTCATAAAACCGATTATGCTTCAAACATTGCGGATTTGTTCTTTAGAGAAGTCGCTAGGTTTCTTGGCATGCCTAGGACTATTGTTTCTGGTCGCGATGTTAAATTCTTGAGTTACTTTTGGAAGACTTTATGGGCTGAACTTGGCACAAAATTGTTGTTTTCTACTACTTGTCATCCTCAAACGGATGGACAAACTGAAGTTGTCAATATAACTTTGGGAACACTTTTGCGTGCTATTCTTAAAAATAACTTGGATTGACATTTCTATGGACTTTATTTTGGGGTTGTTGTGGATAGATTCTCTAAGATGGCACATTTTATAGCTTGTCATAAAACCGATGATGCTTCAAACATTGCGGATTTGTTCTTTAGAGAAGTCGCTAGGTTGCATGGCATGCCTAGGACTATTGTTTCTCGTCGCAATGTTAGATTTTTGAGTTACTTTTGGAATAATTTATGGGCTAAACTTGGCACAAAATTGTTGTTTTCTACTACTTGTCATCCTCAAACGGATGGACAAACTGAAGTTGTCAATAGAACTTTGGGAACACTTCTGCGTGCTATTCTTAAAAAGTACTTGGATTGACATTTATATGGACTTTAGTTTGGGGTTGCCTAGGCCTAAGAAGAGGAGGGATTCTATTTTTGTTATTGTGGATAGATTTTCTAAGATGGCACATTTTATAGCTTGTCATAAAAGCGATGATGCTTCAAACATTGTGGATTTGTTCTTTAGAGGAGTCGTTAGGTTGCTTGGTGTAATGCCCGAGATTTAATCATTGTAATCAGACGTTGATTAATTGACATGATTGAGATTATAAGAACTCAAATAAAACGTGAATCAGGAAGCCGGGCGTTGGTGCATAACAAGTCAAGAAATTTGGGCAGATTGCGTGGCGCCCGAGCGGTAGTAAAGCACCGCCCGAGCGCCTATGCATCGCAAGAATTCGGACAGAAAGTCTGGCGCCCGAGCGGTAAAGAATTACCGCCCGAGCGCCAATGGATAACAAGCGTGGTCCTGGACAAAAGGCTCCGCGCTCGAGCGATATATTTTAACCGCCCGAGCGCGAATCATGCAGCATGAAAAGTTGCCACTTGCCTTTAACCATGCAACGTGTATATATATATATATATACAAAAGCAATTTTCCTCTGAGAATTAAAAGGGGAAACCGAGGGAAGCTTCAGGTGAAATTTTAAGTTACGAGAATTTCGCCCGTCTGATTTTGAATCCGACTTCAATACTGTGTTCCTATCAACACAGGCTACAACTAGACGTAAGTTTTGTTACGTTTAGACATGCTTTGAATTTATGAGGTGGTCAGAATTGAATAGGATTCATATATGATGTTCTTGTCATGTTAGACATCATAGAATCGAAGTCAGATTGAGAAACAGAGTGTTTATATAATTGTTATGATTTTTGGAGTTGATTTGACTGAGATTTCATATCAGATTCGTATTGTTATTGAGATTATCACTTGTATCAGTATTGATTGCGAGTTCTGGTATTATATTTGTGATCTTTTAACTGACGGGGTTATCAAGACTGTATTATTATGCCGTCGAAACATTAGATGCGTCAGATTGTTTAGATTCAAAAATGAATTCGATTATGTCGGGATATCATTGTTATGAATCAGATTGTATCTTGTTCAGATATTGATCAGAGTAGATTCAGATTTGAGTATTGATCAGAACATACTGTATATTGAGATACAAAGTATTCGATATTGTCGTTTCAGATTTGATATGGACAGATTCGAGACATCGTCTTCGTCAGATCAGGAAGACAAAGGTATAATGCATGTGATATTCGGGAAGTCCCAACTCAAATGAAATCTCATTTGAGTTTCCCAACAAAATCACGTACTAGACTGTTGTCTATATTTTATTAAGTTTATGCTTTGATTATAGAATTGTATTCAAATGTATGAGATTATTGTCATATACAGCTATGAATATGATTATGCTTTGTTTACAGATTGCTATTCATTGCAGTTAAGATAGGAGAGTCTTGACAGTCATTGTCAAATATCTAGACGTTCGGTGTATCTCAACTTAGGAGCAGGTATTACTCCTATTGCCAGCCGTCGATACAGCTCGGACCGAAGTCTAGGAATAAGACGTACAGTCGCCCCGAGTGGTTGGGTAGGTGACAGCCAGTGACGTCTTATTCACACCGGGATCCCTAGAGTTATAGTTGAGTCGAGTCTAGACATGATTTGACTAGAACTGCATGCTTATATGAATGGGATTCATAGATTATGGAACCCATTGTTATTGCCTTCAGTTATGATAGCATGTTTTATGATTTAGATTGTGTATGTGCATGTTTATCTGATTTGAGATGCATGTTTAGTTAGATTAGATTTCATAGATCATGAAATCTATTACTATTGTTTTAATTTCTTCATGACAACATGTTTCATGAATTATTATGTGTATATGCATGTTTACCATGTTTTACACTGGGATTTATTCTCACCGGAGTTATCCGGCTGTTGTCTTGTTTTGTATGTGTGCATGACAACAGGTGGGGCTGGATCAGGGTCGAGATGACGATGCGAGAAGAAGAGTTAGCGTGGTGATTCCGGACTTGTAGCAGACTTGGTTTATTACTTGAATTTAGTAATTGAACCTTAGACTTAGGTTGTACAGTATTGTACTTTTCTGTTGAACTGTAGTTTTTATACAGAGATGTATATTGTTTAGATTCCATTACCTTCCGCAGTTACATTTTAAAAAGAAAAATTTTTAGACCCTGTTTATCAGAACTGATAATTAAATCCCAATAATGAGTAAGAAGATGATTAGCGTCCGGGTCCCCACAACAGGTGGTATCAGAGCGATAGATCCTTTAGTGATAGATCCTTTAGATTGAGATAGTCAGAACTGATAGATCCTTTAGACTGAGATAGAAGAGAATGTGCGGGGTAGATGAATTTTCTTTCCTTGCATGTGTGTGCTAGCATGAGATTGATTTAGTGTTGATTGACATTGTGTGCTAGCATGAGACTATGTGTTACTGCTTTAAGATACATGTTTACCTGATTATGTGATTGGAATTGGTATTATGTATTCTTAAGTATGAATCAGATTAGATTCATGATCAGCAGTAAGATGATCATGATCAGAGAAGATTGGTACAGAATTGTAGTACTAGATTACTAATGTGTTTGGTAATCAGATGTACCGCCCAGAAGAATTCCAGAAAGAGGCAGTACTTCATATGATCAGACATGTAGGTCTGAACCTCAGATAGACGTGTCAGAGATTCAAATGGAAACACAGTTTCAGAGGTTCCAGTCGTTTCAACCGTCGGTTCTGAAGGGAAATGAGACGCCAGCAGATTGTGAAAAGTGGCTTGAAGAAATAGAAATGCTATTTGAATTTCTAGATTTCACAGATGAGTGTAGAATTAGGCTTATTGAGAACCAATTGCACGAAGCTGCCAGAAGATGGTGGTTACTCACCAAAGGAGCTTTAGAGCAGAGTCGTTCAGTGATTACATGGAAGATCTTCAAGGTTGAGTTCTACCAAAGATTCTTCCCCGTATCATATAGAGAGGACAGAAGTGCAGAGTTCACGAACCTAAGACAAGGACAGATGAGTATCGATGAGTATTTGGCACAGTTCTTCACCTTGTTACGTTTTGCCCTTCTTATAGCTAGAAATGATCATGCTATATCTAGTCAGTTCATTCAGGGATTAAATCCAGAAATACGTACATTGGTGAATGTGAAGCAATCGAGTAGTTTTGCTGATACCTTGAACAAGGCCAAAAGAGCAGAAACGGTTCTGATAGGACAACCGGGAGTCTCATATGATCTTCCAACATCAAATCCACAGCAACTGCCTTCTAGAATTGAGATTGGCAGCAGCAGTGATAGGAAGAAAGAACCATTGAAGATTCAAAAGAAACAGTTCAAGAAGTTAGGAAGTGAATCCTCTAGTTCCAGCAGTCCGAGTCCGAGCTATACCGGAGTGTATTGTAGGACGTGTGGAGGGCGACATTCCACAGAACAATGTAAAGGAGTGCTTGGTAAATGTAATGTGTGTAAGCAAACGGGACACTTTGCTAAGGTTTGTCCCCAGAAGGGTTCTCGAAGATCTTAAAGAGCAGGGTCATTGGTGATAATGACTGAAGAGCAGACTCAGAATTCACAACAGGTACTATTTCTTATATGATTATATCCATAGGTATTGATATGTGCTAAGGCATTATTTATGAAGACCTGTGATTGAGTAGCATGGAGATATGCTATATCTGTTGGATCTGTGTATACTGCAGTATTGATTCCTTGGTTGTTGAGGAATATGTTGATATCAGAGATTTCTGTGACATGTTATATACTACAGTGAAATGAACCCGAGATTGGGTTAGATTATGAGGTACTGGTGTTATATGATTTCGATTTCATTATTGATATGTAATGCTAAAACAAGTACAGAAATATTGTGGAATGTATTCCAGAAATGGTAAGATTAAGATCAGATCTAGTTGAGAAATGAGGATTCTAGATCCAGAATTCCTTAGATCATTGTACTGTTGACTCGATTAGCACAGAAAGGAACAGATGGTATCCTTATGTGTTTGGTAGATATATTGAAATCGAGTCTAAAGGTGACATATTTGCCCGTAATGTATTAGTTGACTGGTGTTTGCCTAGATAAGATTTCAGATGTGTTTGATATCAGAAAAGTAGATTTCAGAATTGAATCGATACCATGTAATGGTTATAAACTAGAATTCAATACAGAATGATATTGAAGATTAATAGAAGGGTACAGATTGTTAACTCTTAGATTCAGAGATATTCTGATGATTTTATGCTTGTTATATCCATGATATTTGATATTTTAACAGCATCTGATTGATTAAATGGAATATTTGAAGACTTTATTGAATATTCAGAGAACCGTGATTATTGTATACAGAAATTAGTCAGGTATGAATCATAATTGAAACAGATTGTATTCAGAATATATGATATCTGCAGTTTGTTTACTGATTTAATTGCACAGTTGAGACAGAAATTAGCGACTGTAAACGATACAGGTAACAGATATATCAGAATTAGCAGAAATGTCAGAAAGTCAGAATTTCTGAGTTTTACAGATTTCCTTATTCTCTTATTCCCTTATTATGTTATATCTACTTGCGTATTGTGATTGATCTAAATCAGTATTTGAGACATCTTATATTGTTTGGGAGCATATATTATTTGCAGATGAGGTATGACAGGTGATTTGGGCACTGTGAAGATTGATCAGTAGGCAGAATTATCAGTATTGCCAGCAATCGTTGTTTTATGAGTTTTCTTAAACTCACTAGATCTGTATAGGTTGTCTTTATTTCGAATCTGACTGTTATTACTGTGGTTTGCATGTATGTTTGATACAGAATATTGTAAACAGTTGAGAGTTGCAACATTTCAGAAATGTTATATCAGAATGTTTCAGAATTGTATAACAGAATTTGATATCTGTAGTCAGAGCCGAATACCAGGTAGGTATTTCTTCTTTATTTTTTTTATTATTAACTGATTGTTTATACAGAATAGTTCGAATCTGAAAGCACAGATAGTGTCAGAAATGCACAGTAGTGGGTTCAGTTTTCATTCTGATGATTGTGAATGTATGATATTCGAACATATAGTTGTAATATAGACAGAGTATATCAGTTATGGCTGAATTTGTACGGAAATGTTGGCAGAAATCATACTGATAAGTCTGAATTGCTAACAGAAGAAGACAAAAAGATAGAAATCAGAAGATTATTACAGAATTTGTATATTTCTGAATAGAAATGGGAGTACATTTCTATGGCTTTCGTAATGAAATTACCGCCATTTTAGATTATGATATGATATGATTATGATTGACAGATTTCTCAATCTATATCTATCGGTTTGTACCAGATTACGTACAAACAGAACTAAATGACATAGGTCGATGTCAAAGAAATGTTCAGATAGAACAGCACATTTAAGTAGATTATATCAGATTGTGATTTTGATTGAGGTTGTATTTGTGATAGAAGATATCATGAACTCTTTCACAGATTATTCACAGATTGACAGGTAGTCAGAGTGTATGATTCAGATACTGACAGATATTGGTAGAGTTTTAGTGCTGGATGTTAGCACTAGTTGTTATGATTTATTGTCACTATATGACTTATTGCATAACAATAGTTATCAAGACAGTTCAGAATGGACAGATTAAAGAAACCAACATCGGATGATGATGCTTGGTATTTGAAACTGAAGATTTCATATGTCCTTGATTGGGATTAACAGGTTTGATAACAACTGCTAGTATTGTTTTGTTATGAACTGGGATTGGTTTATACGGATGTTGTATAACCAACATGGCAAGATTGATTCTGTCAGAGTTAGTTTAAGAAGTATTAGAATAGTATACTTTATGAAGTTTTATTCCAGAATTGAAATCAGAGATTGATACAAGAAAGAGACTTCAGAATGGATTCATTAAGAGAGGAGTTTGGATGTTAAACTCTATTATACATTTCTTCTCTTATATTTGAATTGATTGCTTATGAGTTCGAGGACGAACTCAGATCTAAGAGGGGGAGAAATGTAATGCCCGAGATTTAATCATTATAATCAGACGTTGATTAATTGACATGATTGAGATTATAAGAACTCAAATAAAACGTGAATCAGGAAGCCGGGCGTTGGTGCATAACAAGTCAAGAAATTTGGGCAGATTGCGTGGCGCCCGAGCGGTAGTAAAGCACCGCCCGAGCGCCAATGCATCGCAAGAATTCGGACAGAAAGTCTAGCGCCCGAGCGGTAAAGAATTACCGCCCGAGCGCCAATGGATAACAAGCGTGGTCCTGGACAAAAGGCTCCGCGCTCGAGCGGTATATTTTAACCGCCCGAGCGCGAATCATGCAGCATGAAAAGTTGCCACTTGCCTTTAACCATGCAACGTGTATATATATATATATATATACAAAAGCAATTTTCCTCTGAGAATTAAAAGGGGAAACCGAGGGAAGCTTCAGGTGAAATTTTAAGTTACGAGAATTTCGCCCGTCTGATTTTGAATCCGACTTCAGTACTGTGTTCCTATCAACACAGGCTACAACTGGACGTAAGTTTTGTTACGTTTAGACATGCTTTGAATTTATGAGGTGGTCAGAATTGAATAGGATTCATATATGATGTTCTTGTCATGTTAGACATCATAGAATCGAAGTCAGATTGAGAAACAGAGTGTTTATATAATTGTTATGATTTATGGAGTTGATTTGACTGAGATTTCATATCAAATTCGTATTGTTATTGAGATTATCACTTGTATCAGTATTGATTGCGAGTTCTGGTATTATATTTGTGATGTTTTAACTGATGGGGTTATCAAGACTGTATTATTATGCCGTCGAAACATCAGATGCGTCAGATTGTTTAGATTCAAAAATGAATTCGATTATGTCGGGATATCATTGTTATGAATCAGATTGTATCTTGTTCAGATATTGATCAGAGTAGATTCAGATTTGAGTATTGATCAGAACATACTGTATATTGAGATACAGAGTATTCGATATTGTCGTTTCAGATTTGATATGGACAGATTCGAGACATCGTCTTCGTCAGATCAGGAAGACAAAGGTATAATGCATGTGATATTCGGGAAGTCCCAACTCAAATGAAATCTCATTTGACAACATGTTTCATGAATTATTATGTGTATATGCATGTTTACCATGTTTTATACTGGGATTTATTCTCACCGGAGTTATCCGGCTGTTGTCTTGTTTTGTATGTGTGCATGACAACAGGTGGGGCTGGATCAGGGTCGATATGACGATGCGAGAAGACGAGTTAGCGTGGTGATTCCGGACTTGTAGCAGACTTGGTTTATTACTTGAATTTAGTAATTGAACCTTAGACTTAGGTTGTACAGTATTGTACTTTTCTGCTGAACTGTAGTTTTTATACAGAGATGTATATTGTTTAGATTCCATTACCTTCCGCAGTTACATTTTAAAAAGAAAAATTTTTAGACCCTGTTTATCAGAACTGATAATTAAATCCCAATAATGAGTAAGAAGATGATTAGCGTCCGGGTCCCCACAACAGGTGGTATCAGAGCGATAGATCCTTTAGTGATAGATCCTTTAGATTGAGATAGTCAGAACTGATAGATCCTTTAGACTGAGATAGAAGAGAATGTGCGGGGTAGATGAATTTTCTTTCCTTGCATGTGTGTGCTAGCATGAGATTGATTTAGTGTTGATTGACATTGTGTGCTAGCATGAGACTATGTGTTACTGCTTTAAGATACATGTTTACCTGATTATGTGATTGGAATTGGTATTATGTATTCTTAAGTATGAATCAGATTAGATTCATGATCAGCAGTAAGATGATCATGATCAGAGAAGATTGGTACAGAATTGTAGTACTAGATTACTAATGTGTTTGGTAATCAGATGTACCGCCCAGAAGAATTCCAGAAAGAGGCAGTACTTCATATGATCAGACATGTAGGTCTGAACCTCAGATAGACGTGTCAGAGATTCAAATGGAAACACAGTTTCTGAGGTTCCAGTCGTTTCAACCGTCGGTTCTGAAGGGAAATGAGACGCCAGCAGATTGTGAAAAGTGGCTTGAAGAAATAGAAATGCTATTTGAATTTCTAGATTTCACAGATGAGTGTAGAATTAGGCTTATTGAGAACCAATTGCACGAAGCTGCCAGAAGATGGTGGTTACTCACCAAAGGAGCTTTAGAGCAGAGTCGTTCAGTGATTACATGGAAGATCTTCAAGGTTGAGTTCTACCAAAGATTCTTCCTCGTATCATATAGAGAGGACAGAAGTGCAGAGTTCACGAACCTAAGACAAGGACAGATGAGTATCGATGAGTATTTGGCACAGTTCTTCACCTTGTTACGTTTTGCCCTTCTTATAGCTAGAAATGATCATGCTATATCTAGTCAGTTCATTCAGGGATTAAATCCAGAAATACGTACATTGGTGAATGTGAAGCAATCGAGTAGTTTTGCTGATACCTTGAACAAGGCCAAAAGAGCAGAAACGGTTCTGATAGGACAACCGGGAGTCTCATATGATCTTCCAACATCAAATCCACAGCAACTGCCTTCTAGAATTGAGATTGGCAGCAGCAGTGATAGGAAGAAAGAACCATTGAAGATTCAAAAGAAACAGTTCAAGAAGTTAGGAAGTGAATCCTCTAGTTCCAGCAGTCCGAGTCCGAGCTATACCGGAGTGTATTGTAGGACGTGTGGAGGGCGACATTCCACAGAACAATGTAAAGGAGTGCTTGGTAAATGTAATGTGTGCAAGCAAACGGGACACTTTGCTAAGGTTTGTCCCCAGAAGGGTTCTCGAAGATCTTAAAGAGCAGGGTCATTGGTGATAATGACTGAAGAGCAGACTCAGAATTCACAACAGGTACTATTTCTTATATGATTATATCCATAGGTATTGATATGTGCTAAGGCATTATTTATGAAGACCTGTGATTGAGTAGCATGGAGATATGCTATATCTGTTGGATCTGTGTATACTGCAGTATTGATTCCTTGGTTGTTGAGGAATATGTTGATATCAGAGATTTCTGTGACATGTTATATACTACAGTGAAATGAACCCGAGATTGGGTTAGATTATGAGGTACTGGTGTTATATGATTTCGATTTCATTATTGATATGTAATGCTAAAACAAGTACAGAAATATTGTGGAATGTATTCCAGAAATGGTAAGATTAAGATCAGATTTAGTTGAGAAATGAGGATTCTAGATCCAGAATTCCTTAGATCATTGTACTGTTGACTCGATTAGCACAGAAAGGAACAGATGGTATCCTTATGTGTTTGGTAGATATACTGAAATCGAGTCTAAAGGTGACATATTTGCCCGTAATGTATTAGTTGACTGGTGTTTGCCTAGATAAGATTTCAGATGTGTTTGATATCAGAAAAGTAGATTTCAGAATTGAATCGATACCAGGTAATGGTTATAAACTAGAATTCAATACAGAATGATATTGAAGATTAATAGAAGGGTACAGATTGTTAACTCTTAGATTCAGAGATATTCTGATGATTTTATGCTTGTTATATCCATGATATTTGATATGTTAACAGCATCTGATTGATTAAATGGAATATTTGAAGACTTTATTGAATATTCAGAGAACCGTGATTATTGTATACAGAAATTAGTCAGGTATGAATCATAATTGAAACAGATTGTATTCAGAATAAATGATATCTGCAGTTTGTATACTGATTTAATTGCACAGTTGAGACAGAAATTAGCGACTGTAAACGATACAGGTAACAGATATATCAGAATTAGCAGAAATGTCAGAAAGTCAGAATTTCTGAGTTTTACAGATTTCCTTATTCTCTTATTCCCTTATTATGTTATATCTACTTGCGTATTGTGATTGATCTAAATCCGTATTTGAGACATCTTATATTGTTTGGGAGCATATATTATTTGCAGATGAGGTATGACAGGTGATTTGGGCACTGTGAAGATTGATCAGTAGGCAGAATTATCAGTATTGCCAGCAATCGTTGTTTTATGAGTTTTCTTAAACTCACTAGATCTGTATAGGTTGTCTTTATTTCGAATCTGACTGTTATTACTGTGGTTTGCATGTATGTTTGATACAGAATATTGTAAACAGTTGAGAGTTGCAACAGTTCAGAAATGTTATATCAGAATGTTTCAGAATTGTATAACAGAATTTGATATCTGTAGTCAGAGCCGAATACCAGGTAGGTATTTCTTCTTTATTTTTTTTATTATTAACTGATTGTTTATACAGAATAGTTCGAATCTGAAAGCACAGATAGTGTCAGAAATGCACAGTAGTGGGTTCAGTTTTCATTCTGATGATTGTGAATGTATGATATTCGAACATATTAGTTGTAATATAGACAGAGTATATCAGTTATGGCTGAATTTGTACGGAAATGTTGGCAGAAATCATACTGATAAGTCTGAATTGCTAACAGAAGAAGACAAAAAGATAGAAATCAGAAGATTATTACAGAATTTGTATATTTCTGAATAGAAATGGGAGTACATTTCTATGGCTTTCGTAATGAAATTACCGCCATTTTAGATTATGATATGATATGATTATGATTGACAGATTTCTCAATCTATATCTATCGGTTTGTACCAGATTACGTACAAACAGAACTAAATGACATAGGTCGATGTCAAAGAAATGTTCAGATAGAACAGCACATTTAAGTAGATTATATCAGATTGTGATTTTGATTGAGGTTGTATTTGTGATAGAAGATATCATGAACTCTTTCACAGATTATTCACAGATTGACAGGTAGTGAGAGTGTATGATTTAGATACTGACAGATATTGGTAGAGTTTTAGTGCTGGATGTTAGCACTAGTTGTTATGATTTATTGTCACTATATGACTTATTGCATAACAATAGTTATCAAGTGTGGGGACCCGGGCTCTAACTCAATTCTTTTGGGATTTAATTGGATCTTTGTTCGAAAATGTGGGTCAAAAATTTGCTTTTAACATTAATTCAAATGTATAGATAAAGCATAACATGTCGTTAACTGAAATAAACAACATAATGTACATACATATCTGTCTAGTACAGCCATACACTAGTGTTCGAATCTCAAATACAAACATAAGTAGTACAAGGTTCATAAGAAAACACTAGTGATCTGCGATGCCCGAGATCTCCACGCTATCATCATCTCTCATCTAGCTCGTGACCCCGATCCTGCCCCACCTGTTGCCATGCACACATACAGACACGACAACAGCCGGATAACTCCGGTGAGAACATATCCCAGTATAAAACATGGATGCATGCAATGTAATAAATCATGTACAATTGCATAACATAAATCAAGTAACATGAATATACATCTAAACATGTAGTAGAATACAAATCTGTATTCGACAATTCAAATCTTGACTCGACTCTTTTCTAATCTAGGGATCCCGGTGTGAATAAGACGGTCTGTTACCTACCCAACCACTCGGGGCAACGGTACGTCTTATTCCTAGACTTCGGTCAACTCTGTATCGAGGGTCTACACATATAGCAAATCTGCTCCTATGCGACGATACACCGAAACGTCTAGTTTTGGCAAGTCTGCCAATCTCTCCTATCTCAGGACTCGAATATAAATCAATAAACAAGGCATTACATAATCAATGTAATAACAATCTAGTATGTGATTTAGGGAAACTCGTATCAAATCTGAATCGAGTTGTGCAATCCCGTGACCACATGAATTATACCTTTCTTGTCGCACTGTCTGTCGAGCTCTCGAATCAAATGTCAAACCTGTCACTTCAAATCTGAAATGGCAATGTAGATATACTTTCTATCAATATACATCTCAATGTACAATTCTGTAATCGATTTCAATGTAATTCAACGGCGTAACGGCGTAGTCTCGCGATACCGATAACTCAATCTCAACATTCTCAATCATAATCAACTCATAAACTCATCAACCTCAATACATAAGCTGAAATCTGTACCATTTTAACGTAATACATGCTGGAAACTAACAATCGTAGCAAATAACATCCGTTTCTTGATGCGGTTACGAATATACCATGCTCAATACCTCAAGAACACAATATAACTAACATATTACAATTTCTCCAACATCTATAATTCAAAACATGTTGGAATTACATAAAACTTACGTCACCTTGTAGCCGTCGATGTAAGGAGTACAAATCTTACCTCGGAACACAAATCGAATGGCTAAATCTCGTACAATCACCACTCTAAGATCAAAAGAAATGGAAGCTCCCTCCTTGAAGTTCCCTCTCGGCTGAATCATCTGAGCAAAAAGAGTTGGTGACACATAATCTATATTGCATGGTTTATAACACATGGTTCATTCTTCATAGGCCACGCATAACCGCGGGTGCGGTACACTAACAGCGCGGGTGCGCTGTGCTCACGGTGAATTAATCTAACATTGCAGCACCTAGACCGCGGGTGCGTTACTTACATGACCGCGGGTGCGGTCTCACACCGCGGGTGCGGTCGTGCTAGCACCGCGGGTGCGGTGTCTGTTCGCACATTTCCCTCAATTTCCTCTCAATGCACCGCGGGTGCTGTATCTCTAACACCGCAGGTGCGGTGTGGCTTCGGCCATGCTTCAAAAATTCCACTCTATATGTCATGCATTCTCATAGTTTCAAGTCGCACATCAATGCCAATTGACAATTCTCGAGCCTTACATTTCTCCCCCTCTTAGACAAGAGTTCGTCCTCGAACTCACAAGCAATTATTCATGCAGTTATATACAAAATTGTAAAGTCAAATCGGGAAGAAAGACTCACATCATCAGAACAGCTCGGGATGCCTCTGTCTCATTTCAGACTCTGTCTCCCAAGTCGCTTCCTCGACGCCATGACGATTCCACTGAATCTTCACAAGCGGAATAGTCTTTGTTCTGAGCTGTTTCTCTTTCCGATCAAGAATCTGAATCGGTCGCTCAACATAGCTCAAAGTCTGATCTAACTCGGCTTCTTCAGGTTGAATGACATGAGAATCATCCGGCATGTATCTGCGCAACATCGATACATGAAAAACATCATGTATACCGGACAGTGAAGGAGGAAGAGCAAGTCTGTAAGCTCGATCGCCAATCTTCTCAAGGATCTCATACGGACCGACGTATCTAGGAGACAACTTTCCTCGCTTGCCAAATCTGACAACGCCTCTGAAAGGTGAAATCTTCAAAAATACTTTGTCTCCCTGTTCGAATACTAACGGTCTACGTCTAATATTGGCGTACTTCGCTTGCCTATCCTGTGCCGTTTTCATTCGTTTCTGAATGATCTTCACTTTTTCTGTCATCTCACGAATCATATCAGGCCCCAATTCTGGTACCTCAGAAATATCATCCCAGTACAACGGAGATCTGCACTTCTTTCCGTATAAAGCTTCGAACGGTGCCATCTCTATGCTCGTCTGATAGCTGTTGTTGTATGAAAACTCACACAACGGCAATGAGTCTTGCCAACTAGTACCAAAATCTAGTACTACAGCTCTCAGCATATCCTCTAGAGTCTGGATAGTCCGCTCTGACTGTCCGTCTGTCTGGGGATGATAAGCAGTGCTCAGGTGTAAAGTCGTACCCAAAGCCTGCTGCAAGCTATGCCAAAAGTGAGAAGTGAATCTTGGATCACGATCTGATACGATCGACTTCGGCACACCATGAATTCTGACGACCTCTCTGACATACAACTCGGCCATCTGATCATGTCGATAAGTCATCCTGTACGGAATAAAGCACGCTGATTTGGTCAGTCTGTCTATCACAACCCAAATCGCGTCACAGCCCTGCGAAGATCGAGGTAACTTCGTCACGAAATCCATGGAAATGTGGTCCCATTTCCATTCAGGAACAGACAAACTCTGAAGTAGACCTCCGGGTTTCTTCCTTTCTGCCTTCACCTGTTGGCAATTCAGACATTTAGACACAAATTCTGCAATGTCTGTCTTCATCTGCTTCCACCAGAATTGTGTCTTCAAGTCGTTATACATCTTCCTGCCACCAGGATGAATGCTGAACCGACTACAGTGTGCCTCTGACATGATCTGTTGTCTCAAATCTGAAACATCGGGCACCACTAGACGGTTATGCACATACAGAACAGAATCTCTGACCTGATATTCTGAGATATGTCCAGCTCTGACCATATCAATCGATCTCTGTACATTCGGATCAGTTCTCTGTGCTTCTTTGACCCTCAAAATCAGATCTGGCTCAATCTGAATCGCAGCAATTCGCAACGGTCTACTCTCTGTGTCAAATGTCAATCCAGACAAGCAACAATTTTCTACTAAACTCGATACACCTACAGTCGACAAGGACAAAGAACATACCTTTCGACTCAAGGCGTCTGCCGCTGCATTCGACTTCCCTGGATGGTACTTGATCTCGCAATCAAAATCTTTCAGCAGATCAAGCCATCGTCGCTGCCTCATATTCAACTCTGACTGAGAAAAGAGATACTTCAAGCTCTTATGATCGGAATAAATCTCGAATTTCTCGCCATACAGATAATGACGCCAGATCTTAAGTGCAAACACAATCGCCGCCAATTCAAGGTCATGAATCGGATAACGGGTCTCGTGCGGCTTCAGCTGTCTAGAGGCGTACGCTATCACGTGCCCTCGCTGCATAAGAACACATCCAAGCCCTCTGTGAGATGCATCACAATATACAACGAACTCACCTGTACCTGATGGAATCGTCAAGACAGGCGCACTAGTCAGCCTCTTCTTCAGCTCAACAAAACTGCTCTCACACTCTTCTGACCACACAAATGTCATGTTCTTCTGTGTCAACTGGGTAATCGGCTTCGCTATACTGGAGAAATCTCGGATAAAACGTCGATAATACCCGGCTAGACCCATGAAACTGCGCATCTCAGGCACAGAAGTCGGTCTCGGCCAACTGATCACAGCCTCAACTTTACTCGGATCTACCGCAATACCCTCTCCAGATATAATATGCCCCAAGAAGACAACCTGTCTCAGCCAGAATTCACACTTGGACAGTTTGGCATACAACTGCTCATTCCTCAAAGTCTTCAGCACAATTCTCAGATGATCTGCATGCTCAGTCAAACTCTTCGAATACACCAAAATGTCGTCAATAAACACAATCACAAAATCATCTAAATATCTCTGAAAAATGCGGTTCATCAGACTCATAAACACCGCAGGTGCATTCGTCAAACCGAAAGGCATAACAACAAACTCGTAGTGTCCATAACTGGTTCGGAATGCAGTCTTCGGAATATCAACATCTCTAACTCTAAGTTGATGATACCCTGATCTCAAATCAATCTTTGAATATACCGAAGATCCCTGTAACTGATCAAACAAATCGTCGATGCGAGGCAACGGATACTTGTTCTTCACGGTCGCCTTGTTCAACTGCCTATAATCAATACACAGTCGCATCGAACCATCTTTCTTTCTAACAAAAAGCACCGGAGCACCCCAAGGTGATACACTGGGTCTGATATATCCCTTGGATAGAAGATCCTCCAACTGTGCTTTCAACTCTTTCAGCTCTATCGGTGCCATCCTATATGGAGCTCTCGAAATAGGAACAGAACCGGGCATAAGATCTATGCTGAAATCAACCTCTCGAATCGGAGGTAATCCTGGAATCTCATCCGGAAAAACATCTGCAAACTCGCAAACCACTGGCAAATCTGCCAATGCTGGGCTCGTCTTCAGTAGATCTACTGAATATACAAGAAAGCCCTCTGCTCCTCTCTGAAGCAATCTACTCATAGTCAGAGCAGATACTAAGGGAATCCGAGATCTGGAACCCTTGCCGTAGAATTTCCACTCATCTGTCATCTCGGGTCTGAATCTGACAATCTTGTGGAAACAATCTACCGTGGCTCTGTACTTGGTCAACATGTCTATACCAACTATACAGTCAAAATCAGCTAAACCAAGTACTACACAATCAAGATCAATCTCATGCCCCTCAAACTGAAGCATACAATGTCTAACAGTAGTCACAGATATCAAACCACTTCCCAACGGAGAAGCTATAGACAATACTGTCGACATCGACTCAACAGGCAATGAATGTCTCAATGCAAAATGTTCAGATATGAATGTATGCGATGCCCCTGTGTCTATCAACACATATGCAGGATAACCGCAAAGGAAACAATTACCTGCAATGACGTCATCTGGCGCCTCCTGCGCCTGCTCCTCTGTCAGGGCAAAGACACGTGCCTGCTGTCGAGGAGGCTGACTCACCGTCTGACTACCTCCTGGCCTCTGCTGTGTCTGTGTGGAGGGTGGCTGAAAGGAGTGTACAGAGGATGCCTGTCTCTCCATCTGTGGCGCTGGTGCTGATGATCCTGTACTCTGGAATCGTGATGCACCTCTCTGGGGACAAACTCTGGCAAAGTGTCCCTGTTGCCTACAGATGTTGCAGCGTCCCATAACTCCTTGACACTGCTCCGTCGCATGTCGCCCTCCGCACGAACCACAGTATGCGCCACTATAATCTGACCCCTGACCTCTCTGTCGAGATCCACTCGAACTCGATGAACTGCTCCCGGATTTCTTGAATTGTTTGCCTTTAGCCTTTAGAAATTCCTTCTTACCACTACCACTAGCTCCGCTATCAAAACGAGGAGGAGGTGATGGAAACTGTACGGTAGTAGGCTGTGGCGGTCTCTGCCCCTGAACACCGTAGGAAGCCCCTCGCTGCCTGATCAAGCCAGCCTCGGCTCCCTTCGCTCGGTTCAGTGCCTCTGAAAAAGTACTAGGCCGGCCCGTGTTCACCAAAGTAAAGACATCGGGATTCAGCCCGTTGATGAACTGATCGGCCACTGCCTCGTCGTTTCCGGCCACATGCGGTGCAAATCGTAGCAATGCAGAAAATTTAGCAACATACTCCTCGATGTTCCATTGTCCCTGCTTCAGATTCGCAAATTCAGCTCCCTTATCTTTCCGGTAGGAGACGGGAAAGAAGCGCTGATAGAACTCGTCTTTGAAGACTTTCCACGTGATATCAATGCCTCGGTGCTCCAAGGCTCTCTTCGTCGTCAACCACCAGCTCTTGGCAACCTCTTGCATCTGATGCCCTATCAACTTCACACGTCGCTCATCAGTGTAAGCCAAGGACTCAAACAGCATCTCGATATCATCCAGCCAGCTCTCGCATTCTACTGCACTCTCTGTGCCTTTCAGAGTAGGCGGATGGAAAGACTGGAATCTCTTCAATAAAGTCTCCATCGGCGTAGCGGTAACATCCATCTGTGCACCTGATGTGCTACCCTGCTCTGGCTGTGGCACTCGTCTAGGCGGCATAAATATGATTATCAAACTGATTAGTACATAATCAATGTCATCTGTCTCAGCCCTCCTCTGATCATATACCTCTGATCGAGAATCGGTTCTGATTCAGGCTTGAAATGCTGTAAATCAATTCAGATAATACAACACAACATATAATAGGGAAAGCAATAAGTCATGCTAACATCTCAAAAGCAAGGAGGATGACTCGATCTACCCCGCTCATTCTATTCTATCTCAGTCTACAGAACCTACTGCTCTGATACCACCTGTTGTGGGGACCCGGGCTCTAACTCAATTCTTTTGGGATTTAATTGGATCTTTGTTCGAAAATGTGGGTCAAAAATTTGCTTTTAACATTAATTCAAATGTATAGATAAAGCATAACATGTCGTTAACTGAAATAAACAACATAATGTACATACATATCTGTCTAGTACAGCCATACACTAGTGTTCGAATCTCAAATACAAACATAAGTAGTACAAGGTTCATAAGAAAACACTAGTGATCTGCGATGCCCGAGATCTCCACGCTATCATCATCTCTCATCTAGCTCGTGACCCCGATCCTGCCCCACCTGTTGCCATGCACACATACAGACACGACAACAGCCGGATAACTCCGGTGAGAACATATCCCAGTATAAAACATGGATGCATGCAATGTAATAAATCATGTACAATTGCATAACATAAATCAAGTAACATGAATATACATCTAAACATGTAGTAGAATACAAATCTGTATTCGACAATTCAAATCTTGACTCGACTCTTTTCTAATCTAGGGATCCCGGTGTGAATAAGACGGTCTGTTACCTACCCAACCACTCGGGGCAACGGTACGTCTTATTCCTAGACTTCGGTCAACTCTGTATCGAGGGTCTACACATATAGCAAATCTGCTCCTATGCGACGATACACCGAAACGTCTAGTTTTGGCAAGTCTGCCAATCTCTCCTATCTCAGGACTCGAATATAAATCAATAAACAAGGCATTACATAATCAATGTAATAACAATCTAGTATGTGATTTAGGGAAACTCGTATCAAATCTGAATCGAGTTGTGCAATCCCGTGACCACATGAATTATACCTTTCTTGTCGCACTGTCTGTCGAGCTCTCGAATCAAATGTCAAACCTGTCACTTCAAATCTGAAATGGCAATGTAGATATACTTTCTATCAATATACATCTCAATGTACAATTCTGTAATCGATTTCAATGTAATTCAACGGCGTAACGGCGTAGTCTCGCGATACCGATAACTCAATCTCAACATTCTCAATCATAATCAACTCATAAACTCATCAACCTCAATACATAAGCTGAAATCTGTACCATTTTAACGTAATACATGCTGGAAACTAACAATCGTAGCAAATAACATCCGTTTCTTGATGCGGTTACGAATATACCATGCTCAATACCTCAAGAACACAATATAACTAACATATTACAATTTCTCCAACATATATAATTCAAAACATGTTGGAATTACATAAAACTTACGTCACCTTGTAGCCGTCGATGTAAGGAGTACAAATCTTACCTCGGAACACAAATCGAATGGCTAAATCTCGTACAATCACCACTCTAAGATCAAAAGAAATGGAAGCTCCCTCCTTGAAGTTCCCTCTCGGCTGAATCATCTGAGCAAAAGGAGTTGGTGACACATAATCTATATTGCATGGTTTATAACACATGGTTCATTCTTCATAGGCCACGCATAACCGCGGGTGCGGTACACTAACAGCGCGGGTGCGCTGTGCTCACGGTGAATTAATCTAACATTGCAGCACCTAGACCGCGGGTGCGTTACTTACATGACCGCGGGTGCGGTCTCACACCGCGGGTGCGGTCGTGCTAGCACCGCGGGTGCGGTGTCTGTTCGCACATTTCCCTCAATTTCCTCTCAATGCACCGCGGGTGCTGTATCTCTAACACCGCGGGTGCGGTGTGGCTTCGGCCATGCTTCAAAAATTCCACTCTATATGTCATGCATTCTCATGGTTTCAAGTCGCACATCAATGCCAATTGACAATTCTCGAGCCTTACATCAAGACAGTTCAGAATGGACAGATTAAAGAAACCAACATCGGATGATGATGCTTGGTATTTGAAACTGAAGATTTCGTATGTCCTTGATTGGGATTAACAGGTTTGATAACAACTGCTAGTATTGTTTTGTTATGAACTGGGATTGGTTTATACGGATGTTGTATAACCAACATGGCAAGATTGATTCTGTCAGAGTTAGTTTAAGAAGTATTAGAATAGTATACTTTATGAAGTTTTATTCCAGAATTGAAATCAGAGATTGATACAAGAAAGAGACTTCAGAATGGATTCATTAAGAGAGGAGTTTGGATGTTAAACTCTATTATACATTTCTTCTCTTATATTTGAATTGATTGCTTATGAGTTCGAGGACGAACTCAGATCTAAGAGGGGGAGAAATGTAATGCCCGAGATTTAATCATTATAATCAGACGTTGATTAATTGACATGATTGAGATTATAAGAACTCAAATAAAACGTGAATCAGGAAGCCGGGCGTTGGTGCATAACAAGTCAAGAAATTTGGGCAGATTGCGTGGCGCCCGAGCGGTAGTAAAGCACCGCCCGAGCGCCAATGCATCGCAAGAATTCGGACAGAAAGTCTAGCGCCCGAGCGGTAAAGAATTACCGCCCGAGCGCCAATGGATAACAAGCGTGGTCCTGGACAAAAGGCTCCGCGTTCGAGCGGTATATTTTAACCGCCCGAGCGCGAATCATGCAGCATGAAAAGTTGCCACTTGCCTTTAACCATGCAACGTGTATATATATATATATATATATATATATACAAAAGCAATTTTCCTCTGAGAATTAAAAGGGGAAACCGAGGGAAGCTTCAGGTGAAATTTTTAATTACGAGAATTTCGCCCGTCTGATTTTGAATCCGACTTCAGTACTGTGTTCCTATCAACACAGGCTACAACTGGACGTAAGTTTTGTTACGTTTAGACATGCTTTGAATTTATGAGGTGGTCAGAATTGAATAGGATTCATATATGATGTTCTTGTCATGTTAGACATCATAGAATCGAAGTCAGATTGAGAAACAGAGTGTTTATATAATTGTTATGATTTTTGGAGTTGATTTGACTGAGATTTCATATCAAATTTGTATTGTTATTGAGATTATCACTTGTATCAGTATTGATTGCGAGTTCTGGTATTATATTTGTGATGTTTTAACTGATGGGGTTATCAAGACTGTATTATTATGCCGTCGAAACATCAGATGCGTCAGATTGTTTAGATTCAAAAATGAATTCGATTATGTCGGGATATCATTGTTATGAATCAGATTGTATCTTGTTCAGATATTGATCAGAGTAGATTCAGATTTGAGTATTGATCAGAACATACTGTATATTGAGATACAGAGTATTCGATATTGTCGTTTCAGATTTGATATGGACAGATTCGAGACATCGTCTTCGTCAGATCAGGAAGACAAAGGTATAATGCATGTGATATTCGGGAAGTCCCAACTCAAATGAAATCTCATTTGAGTTTCCCAACAAAATCACGTACTAGACTGTTGTCTATATTTTATTAAGTTTATGCTTTGATTATAGAATTGTATTCAAATGTATGAGATTATTGTCATATTCAGCTATGAATATGATTATGCTTTGTTTACAGATTGCTATTCATTGCAGTTAAGATAGGAGAGTCTTGACAGTCATTGTCAAATATCTAGACGTTCGGTGTATCTCAACTTAGGAGCAGGTATTACTCCTATTGCCAGCCGTCGATACAGCTCGGACCGAAGTCTAGGAATAAGACGTACAGTCGCCCCGAGTGGTTGGGTAGGTGACAGCCAGTGACGTCTTATTCACACCGGGATCCCTAGAGTTATAGTTGAGTTGAGTCTAGACATGATTTGACTAGAACTGCATGCTTATATGAATGGGATTCATAGATTATGGAACCCATTGTTATTGCCTTCAGTTATGATAGCATGTTTTATGATTTAGATTGTGTATGTGCATGTTTATCTGATTTGAGATGCATGTTTAGTTAGATTAGATTTCATAGATCATGAAATCTATTACTATTGTTTTAATTTCTTCATGACAACATGTTTCATGAATTATTATGTGTATATGCATGTTTACCATGTTTTATACTGGGATTTATTCTCACCGGAGTTATCCGGCTGTTGTCTTGTTTTGAATGTGTGCATGACAACAGGTGGGGCTGGATCAGGGTCGAGATGACGATGAGAGAAGACGAGTTAGCGTGGTGATTCCGGACTTGTAGCAGACTTGGTTTATTACTTGAATTTAGTAATTGAACCTTAGACTTAGGTTGTACAGTATTGTACTTTTCTGCTGAACTGTAGTTTTTATACAGAGATGTATATTGTTTAGATTCCATTACCTTCCGCAGTTACATTTTAAAAAGAAAAATTTTTAGACCCTGTTTATCAGAACTGATAATTAAATCCCAATAATGAGTAAGAAGATGATTAGCGTCAGGGTCCCCACACTTGGCATTCCTAGGACTATTGATTCTGGTCGCGATGTTAAATTCTTGAGTTACTTTTGGAAGACTTTATGGGCTCAACTTGGCACAAAATTGTTGTTTTCTAGTACTTGTCATCCTCAAACAGATGGACAAACTGAAGTTGTCCATAGAACTTTGGGAACACTTTTGCGTGCTATTCTTAAAAGGAACTTGGATTGACATTTCTATGGACTTTAGTTTGGGGTTGCCTAGGCCTAAGAAGAGGAGGGATTCTATTTTAGTTGTTGTGGATAGATTCTCTAAGATGGCACTTTTTATAGCTTGTCATAAAACCGATGATGCTTCAAACATTGCGGATTTGTTCTTTAGAGAAGTCGCTAGGTTGCATGGCATGCCTAGGACTATTGTTTCTTGTCGCAATGTTAAATTTTTGAGTTACTTTTGGAATGATTTATGGGCTAAACTTGGCACAAAATTGTTGTTTTCTACTACTTGTCATCCTCAAACGGATGGACAAACTGAAGTTGTCAATGGAACTTTGGGAACACCTTTGCGTGCTATTCTTAAAAAGAACTTGGATTGACAATTCTATGGACTTTATTTTGGGGTTGCCTAGGACTAAGAAGGGGAGGGATTCTATTTTTGTTGTTGTGGATAGATTCTCTAAGATGGCACATTTTATAACTTGTCATAAAACCGATGATGCTTCAAAAATTGCGGATTTGTTCTTTAGAGAAGTCGCTAGGTTGCTTGGCATGCCTAGGACTATTGTTTCTGGTCACGATGTTAAATTCTTGAGTTACTTTTGGAATACTTTATGGGCTGAACTTGGCGCAAAATTGTTGTTTTCTACTACTTGTCATCCTCAAACTGATGGACAAACTGAATTTTTCAATAGAACTTTGGGAACACCTTTGCGTGCTATTCTTAAAAAGAACTTGAATTGACATTTCTATGGATTTTATTTTGGGTTGCCTAGGACTAAGAAGGGGATGTATTCTATTTTTGTTGTTGTGGATAGATTATCTAAGATGGCACATTTTATAACTTGTCATAAAACCGATGATGCTTCAAACATGGCGGATTTGTTCTTTAGAGAAGTCGCTAGGTTGCTTGGCATGCCTAGGACTATTGTTTCTGGTCGCGATGTCAAATTCTTGAGTTACTTTTGGAAGACTTTATGGGCTGAACTTGGCACAAAAATGTTGTTTTCTACTAATTGTCATCCTCAAACGGATGGACAAACTGAAGTTGTCAATATAACTTTTGGAACACTTTTGCGTGCTATTCTTAAAAAGAACTTGGATTGACATTTCTCTGGACTTTATTTAGGAGTTGCCTAGGCCTAAGAAGAGGAGGGATTCTATTTTTGTAGTTGTGGATAGATTCTCTAAGATGGCACATTTTATAGCTTGTCATAAAACCGATGATGCTTCAAACATTGCGGATTTGTTCTTTGGAGAAGTCGCTAGGTTGCTTGGCATGCCTAGGACTATTGTTTCTGGTCGCGATGTCAAATTCTTGAGTTACTTTTGGAAGACTTTATGGGCTGAACTTGGCACAAAATTGTTGTTTTCTACTACTTGTCATCCTCAAACGGATGGACAAACTGAAGTTGTCAATATAACTTTTGGAACATTTTAGAGCTTGTCATAAAACCGATGATGCTTCAAACATTGCGGATTTGTTCTTTAGAGAAGTCACTAGGTTGCTTGGCATGCCTAGGACTATTGTTTCTGGTCGCGATGTTAAATTCTTGAGTTACTTTTGGAAGACTTTATGGGCTGAACTTGGCACAAAATTGTTGTTTTCTTCTACTTGTCATCCTCAAACGGATGGACAAACTGAAGTTTTCAATATAACTTTGGGAACACATTTGCGTGCTATTCTTAAAAAGAACTTGGATTGACATTTCTATGGACTTTATTTTGGGGTTGTTGTGGATAGATTCTCTAAGATGGCACATTTTATAGCTTGTCATAAAACCGATGATGCTTCAAACATTGCGGATTTGTTCTTTAGAGAAGTCGCTAGGTTGCATGGCATGCCTAGGACTATTGTTTCTCGTCGCAATGTTATATTTTGAGTTACTTTTGGTATAATTTATGGGCTAAACTTGGCATAAAATTGTTGTTTTCTACTACTTGTCATCCTCAAACGGATGGACAAACTGAAGTTGTCAATAGAACTTTGGGAACACCTTTGCGTGCTATTCTTAAAAAGAACTTTGATTGACATTTCTATGGATTTTATTTTGGGGTTGCCTAGGACTAAGAAGGGGATGTATTTTATTTTTGTTGTTGTGGATAGATTCTCTAAGATGACACATTTTATAGCTTGTCATAAAACCGATGATGCTTCAAACATTGCGGATTTGTTCTGTAGAGAAGTCGCTAGGTTGCTTGGCATGCCTAGGACTATTGTTTCTGGTCGCGATGTCAAATTCTTGAGTTACTTTTGGAAGACTTTATGGGCTGAACTTGGCACAAAATTGTTGTTTTCTACTACTTGTCATCCTCAAACGGATGGACAAACTGAAGTTGTCAATATAACTTTTGGAACATTTTATAGCTTGTCATAAAACCGATGATGCTTCAAACATTGCGGATTTGTTCTTTAGAGAAGTCGCTAGGTTGCTTGGCATGCCTAGGACTATTGTTTCTCGTCGCGATGTCAAATTCTTGAGTTACTTTTGGAAGACTTTATGGGCTGAACTTGGCACAAAATTGTTGTTTTCTACTACTTGTCATCCTCAAACGGATGGACAAACTGAAGTTGTCAATATAACTTTTGGACTATTTTATAGCTTGTCATAAAACCGATGATGCTTCAAACATTGCGGATTTGTTCTTTAGAGAAGTCGCTAGGTTGCTTGGCATGCCTAGGACTATTGTTTCTGGTCGCGATGTTAAATTCTTGAGTTACTTTTGGAAGACTTTATGGGCTAAACTTGGCACAAAATTGTTGTTTTCTAGTACTTGTCATCCTCAAACAGATGGACAAACTGAAGTTGTCCATAGAACTTTGGGAACACTTTTGCGTGCTATTCTTAAAAGGAACTTGGATTGACATTTCTATGGACTTTAGTTTGGGGTTGCCTTGGCCTAAGAAGAGGAGGGATTCTATTTTAGTTGTTGTGGATAGATTCTCTAAGATGGCACTTTTTATAGCTTGTCATAAAACCGATGATGCTTCAAACATTGCGGATTTGTTCTTTAGAGAAGTTGCTAGGTTGCATGGCATGCCTAGGACTATTGTTTCTCGTCGCAATGTTAGATTTTTGAGTTACTTTTGGAATAATTTATGGGCTAAACTTGGCACAAAATTGTTGTTTTCTACTACTTGTCATCCTCAAACGGATGGACAAACTGAAGTTGTCAATAGAACTTTGGGAACACTTCTGCGTGCTATTCTTAAAAAGTACTTGGATTGACATTTATATGGACTTTAGTTTGGGGTTGTCTAGGCCTAAGAAGAGGAGGGATTCTATTTTTGTTATTATGGATAGATTTTCTAAGATGGCACATTTTATAGCTTGTCATAAAAGCGATGATGCTTCAAACATTGTGGATTTGTTCTTTAGAGGAGTCGTTAGGTTGCTTGGCATGCCTAGGACTATTGATTCTGGTCGCGATGTTAAATTCTTGAGTTACTTTTGGAAGACTTTATGGGCTCAACTTGGCACAAAATTGTTGTTTTCTAGTACTTGTCATCCTCAAACAGATGGACAAACTGAAGTTGTCCATAGAACTTTGGGAACACTTTTGCGTGCTATTCTTAAAAGGAACTTGGATTGACATTTCTATGGACTTTAGTTTGGGGTTGCCTAGGCCTAAGAAGAGGAGGGATTCTATTTTAGTTGTTGTGGATAGATTCTCTAAGATGGCACTTTTTATAGCTTGTCATAAAACCGATGATGCTTCAAACATTGCGGATTTGTTCTTTAGAGAAGTCGCTAGGTTGCATGGCATGCCTAGGACTATTGTTTCTTGTCGCAATGTTAAATTTTTGAGTTACTTTTGGAATGATTTATGGGCTAAACTTGGCACAAAATTGTTGTTTTCTACTACTTGTCATCCTCAAACGGATGGACAAACTGAAGTTGTCAATGGAACTTTGGGAACACCTTTGCGTGCTATTCTTAAAAAGAACTTGGATTGACAATTCTATGGACTTTATTTTGGGGTTGCCTAGGACTAAGAAGGGGAGAGATTCTATTTTTGTTGTTGTGGATAGATTCTCTAAGATGGCACATTTTATAACTTGTCATAAAACCGATGATGCTTCAAAAATTGCGGATTTGTTCTTTAGAGAAGTCGCTAGGTTGCTTGGCATGCCTAGGACTATTGTTTCTGGTCACGATGTTAAATTCTTGAGTTACTTTTGGAATACTTTATGGGCTGAACTTGGCGCAAAATTGTTGTTTTCTACTACTTGTCATCCTCAAACTGATGGACAAACTGAATTTTTCAATAGAACTTTGGGAACACCTTTGCGTGCTATTCTTAAAAAGAACTTGGATTGACATTTCTATGGATTTTATTTTGGGTTGCCTAGGACTAAGAAGGGGATGTATTCTATTTTTGTTGTTGTGGATAGATTATCTAAGATGGCACATTTTATAGCTTGTCATAAAACCGATGATGCTTCAAACATGGCGGATTTGTTCTTTAGAGAAGTCGCTAGGTTGCTTGGCATGCCTAGGACTATTGATTCTGGTCGCGATGTTAAATTCTTGAGTTACTTTTGGAAGACTTTATGGGCTGAACTTGGCACAAAAATGTTGTTTTCTACTAATTGTCATCCTCAAACGGATGGACAAACTGAAGTTGTCAATATAACTTTTGGAACACTTTTGCGTGCTATTCTTAAAAAGAACTTGGATTGACATTTCTCTGGACTTTATTTAGGAGTTGCCTAGGCCTAAGAAGAGGAGGGATTCTATTTTTGTAGTTGTGGATAGATTCTCTAAGATGGCACATTTTATAGCTTGTCATAAAACCGATGATGCTTCAAACATTGCGGATTTGTTCTTTGGAGAAGTCGCTAGGTTGCTTGGCATGCCTAGGACTATTGTTTCTGGTCGCGATGTCAAATTCTTGAGTTACTTTTGGAAGACTTTATGGGCTGAACTTGGCACAAAATTGTTGTTTTCTACTACTTGTCATCCTCAAACGGATGGACAAACTGAAGTTGTCAATATAACTTTTGGAACATTTTAGAGCTTGTCATAAAACCGATGATGCTTCAAACATTGCGGATTTGTTCTTTAGAGAAGTCGCTAGGTTGCTTGGCATGCCTAGGACTATTGTTTCTGGTCGCGATGTTAAATTCTTGAGTTACTTTTGGAAGACTTTATGGGCTGAACTTGGCACAAAATTGTTGTTTTCTTCTACTTGTCATCCTCAAACGGATGGACAAACTGAAGTTTTCAATATAACTTTGGGAACACTTTTGCGTGCTATTCTTAAAAAGAACTTGGATTGACATTTCTATGGACTTTATTTTGGGGTTGTTGTGGATAGATTCTCTAAGATGGCACATTTTATAGCTTGTCATAAAACCGATGATGCTTCAAACATTGCGGATTTGTTCTTTAGAGAAGTCGCTAGGTTGCATGGTATGCCTAGGACTATTGTTTCTCGTCGCAATGTTAGATTTTGAGTTACTTTTGGTATAATTTATGGGCTAAACTTGGCACAAAATTGTTGTTTTCTACTACTTGTCATCCTAAAACGGATGGACAAACTGAAGTTGTCAATAGAACTTTGGGAACACCTTTGCGTGCTATTCTTAAAAAGAACTTTGATTGACATTTCTATGGATTTTATTTTGGGGTTGCCTAGGACTAAGAAGGGGATGTATTCTATTTTTGTTGTTGTGGATAGATTCTCTAAGATGACACATTTTATAGCTTGTCATAAAACCGATGATGCTTCAAACATTGCGGATTTGTTCTGTAGAGAAGTCGCTAGGTTGCTTGGCATGCCTAGGACTATTGTTTCTGGTCGCGATGTCAAATTCTTGAGTTACTTTTGGAAGACTTTATGGGCTGAACTTGGCACAAAATTGTTGTTTTCTACTACTTGTCATCCTCAAACGGATGGACAAACTGAAGTTGTCAATATAACTTTTGGAACATTTTATAGCTTGTCATAAAACCGATGATGCTTCAAACATTGCGGATTTGTTCTTTAGAGAAGTCGCTAGGTTGCTTGGCATGCCTAGGACTATTGTTTCTCGTCGCGATGTTAAATTCTTGAGTTACTTTTGGAAGACTTTATGGGCTGAACTTGGCACAAAATTGTTGTTTTCTTCTACTTGTCATCCTCAAACGGATGGACAAACTGAAGTTTTCAATATAACTTTGGGAACACTTTTGCGTGCTATTCTTAAAAAGAACTTGGATTGACATTTCTATGGACTTTATTTTGGGGTTGTTGTGGATAGATTCTCTAAGATGGCACATTTTATAGCTTGTCAAAAAACCGATGATGCTTCAAACATTGCGGATTTGTTCTTTAGAGAAGTCGCTAGGTTGCATGGCATGCCTAGGACTATTGTTTCTCGTCGCAATGTTAGATTTTTGAGTTACTTTTGGAATAATTTATGGGCTAAACTTGGCACAAAATTGTTGTTTTCTACTACTTGTCATCCTCAAACGGATGGACAAACTGAAGTTTTCAATAGAACTTTGGGAACACTTCTGCGTGCAATTCTTAAAAAGAACTTGGATTGACATTTATATGGACTTTAGTTTGGAGTTGCCTAGGCCTAAGAAGATGAGGGATTCTATTTTTGTTATTGTGGATAGATTTTCTAAGATGGCACATTTTATAGCTTGTCATAAAAGCGATGATGCTTCAAACATTGTGGATTTGTTCTTTAGAGGAGTCGTTAGGTTGCTTGGCATGCCTAGGACTATTGATTCTGGTCGCGATGTTAAATTCTTGAGTTACTTTTGGAAGACTTTATGGGCTAAACTTGGCACAAAATTGTTGTTTTCTAGTACTTGTCATCCTCAAACAGATGGACAAACTGAAGTTGTCCATAGAACTTTGGGAACACTTTTGCGTGCTATTCTTAAAAGGAACTTGGATTGACATTTCTATGGACTTTAGTTTGGGGTTGCCTTGGCCTAAGAAGAGGAGGGATTCTATTTTAGTTGTTGTGGATAGATTCTCTAAGATGGCACTTTTTATAGCTTGTCATAAAACCGATGATGCTTCAAACATTGCGGATTTGTTCTTTAGAGAAGTCGCTAGGTTGCATGGCATGCCTAGGACTATTGTTTCTTGTCGCAATGTTAAATTTTTGAGTTACTTTTGGAATAATTTATGGGCTAAACTTGGCACAAAATTGTTGTTTTCTACTACTTGTCTTCCTCAAACGGATGGACAAACTGAAGTTGTCAATGGAACTTTGGGAACACCTTTGCGTGCTATTCTTAAAAAGAACTTGGATTGACAATTCTATGGACTTTATTTTGGGGTTGCCTAGGACTAAGAAGAGGAGGGATTCTATTTTTGTTGTTGTGGATAGATTCTCTAAGATGGCACATTTTATAGCTTGTCATAAAACCGATGATGCATCAAAAATTGCGGATTTGTTCTTTAGAGAAGTCGCTAGGTTGCTTGGAATGCCTAGGACTATTGTTTCTGGTCGCGATGTTAAATTCTTGAGTTACTTTTGGAATACTTTATGGGCTGAACTTGGCGCAAAATTGTTATTTTCTACTACTTGTCATCCTCAAACGGATGGACAAACTGAAGTTGTCAATGGAACTTTGGGAACACCTTTGCGTGCTATTCTTAAAAAGAACTTGGATTGACAATTCTATGGACTTTATTTTGGGGTTGCCTAGGACTAAGAAGAGGAGGGATTCTATTTTTGTTGTTGTGGATAGATTCTCTAAGATGGCACATTTTATAGCTTGTCATAAAACCGATGATGCTTCAAAAATTGCGGATTTGTTCTTTAGAGAAGTCGCTGGGTTGCTTGGCATGCCTAGGACTATTGTTTCTGGTCACGATGTTAAATTCTTGAGTTACTTTTGGAAGACTTTATGGGCTGAACTTGGCACAAAATTGTTGTTTTCTTCTACTTGTCATCCTCAAACGGATGGACAAACTGAAGTTTTCAATATAACTTTGGGAACACATTTGCGTGCTATTCTTAAAAAGAACTTGGATTGACATTTCTATGGACTTTATTTTGGGGTTGTTGTGGATAGATTCTCTAAGATGGCACATTTTATAGCTTGTCATAAAACCGATGATGCTTCAAACATTGCGGATTTGTTCTTTAGAGAAGTCGCTAGGTTGCATGGCATGCCTAGGACTATTGTTTCTCGTCGCAATGTTATATTTTGAGTTACTTTTGGTATAATTTATGGGCTAAACTTGGCATAAAATTGTTGTTTTCTACTACTTGTCATCCTCAAACGGATGGACAAACTGAAGTTGTCAATAGAACTTTGGGAACACCTTTGCGTGCTATTCTTAAAAAGAACTTTGATTGACATTTCTATGGATTTTATTTTGGGGTTGCCTAGGACTAAGAAGGGGATGTATTCTATTTTTGTTGTTGTGGATAGATTCTCTAAGATGACACATTTTATAGCTTGTCATAAAACCGATGATGCTTCAAACATTGCGGATTTGTTCTGTAGAGAAGTCGCTAGGTTGCTTGGCATGCCTAGGACTATTGTTTCTGGTCGCGATGTCAAATTCTTGAGTTACTTTTGGAAGACTTTATGGGCTGAACTTGGCACAAAATTGTTGTTTTCTACTACTTGTCATCCTCAAACGGATGGACAAACTGAAGTTGTCAATATAACTTTTGGAACATTTTATAGCTTGTCATAAAACCGATGATGCTTCAAACATTGCGGATTTGTTCTTTAGAGAAGTCGCTAGGTTGCTTGGCATGCCTAGGACTATTGTTTCTCGTCGCGATGTCAAATTCTTGAGTTACTTTTGGAAGACTTTATGGGCTGAACTTGGCACAAAATTGTTGTTTTCTACTACTTGTCATCCTCAAACGGATGGACAAACTGAAGTTGTCAATATAACTTTTGGAACATTTTATAGCTTGTCATAAAACCGATGATGCTTCAAACATTGCGGATTTGTTCTTTAGAGAAGTCGCTAGGTTGCTTGGCATGCCTAGGACTATTGTTTCTGGTCGCGATGTTAAATTCTTGAGTTACTTTTGGAAGACTTTATGGGCTAAACTTGGCACAAAATTGTTGTTTTCTAGTACTTGTCATCCTCAAACAGATGGACAAACTGAAGTTGTCCATAGAACTTTGGGAACACTTTTGCGTGCTATTCTTAAAAGGAACTTGGATTGACATTTCTATGGACTTTAGTTTGGGGTTGCCTTGGCCTAAGAAGAGGAGGGATTCTATTTTAGTTGTTGTGGATAGATTCTCTAAGATGGCACTTTTTATAGCTTGTCATAAAACCGATGATGCTTCAAACATTGCGGATTTGTTCTTTAGAGAAGTCGCTAGGTTGCATGGCATGCCTAGGACTATTGTTTCTCGTCGCAATGTTAGATTTTTGAGTTACTTTTGGAATAATTTATGGGCTAAACTTGGCACAAAATTGTTGTTTTCTACTACTTGTCATCCTCAAACGGATGGACAAACTGAAGTTGTCAATAGAACTTTGGGAACACTTCTGCGTGCTATTCTTAAAAAGTACTTGGATTGACATTTATATGGACTTTAGTTTGGGGTTGTCTAGGCCTAAGAAGAGGAGGGATTCTATTTTTGTTATTATGGATAGATTTTCTAAGATGGCACATTTTATAGCTTGTCATAAAAGCGATGATGCTTCAAACATTGTGGATTTGTTCTTTAGAGGAGTCGTTAGGTTGCTTGGCATGCCTAGGACTATTGATTCTGGTCGCGATGTTAAATTCTTGAGTTACTTTTGGAAGACTTTATGGGCTAAACTTGGCACAAAATTGTTGTTTTCTACTACTTGTCATCCTCAAACAGATGGACAAACTGAAGTTGTCCATAGAACTTTGGGAACACTTTTGCGTGCTATTCTTAAAAGGAACTTGGATTGACATTTCTATGGACTTTAGTTTGGGGTTGCCTTGGCCTAAGAAGAGGAGGGATTCTATTTTAGTTGTTGTGGATAGATTCTCTAAGATGGCACTTTTTATAGCTTGTCATAAAACCGATGATGCTTCAAACATTGCGGATTTGTTCTTTAGAGAAGTCGCTAGGTTGCATGGCATGCCTAGGACTATTGTTTCTTGTCGCAATGTTAAATTTTTGAGTTACTTTTGGAATAATTTATGGGCTAAACTTGGCACAAAATTGTTGTTTTCTACTACTTGTCATCCTCAAACGGATGGACAAACTGAAGTTGTCAATAGATCTTTGGGAACACCTTTGCGTGCTATTCTTAAAAAGAACTTGGATTGACAATTCTATGGACTTTATTTTGGGGTTGCCTAGGACTAAGAAGAGGAGGGATTCTATTTTTGTTGTTGTGGATAGATTCTCTAAGATGGCACATTTTATAGCTTGTCATAAAACCGATGATGCTTCAAAAATTGCGGATTTGTTCTTTAGAGAAGTCGCTAGGTTGCTTGGCATGCCTAGGACTATTGTTTCTGGTCGCGATGTTAAATTCTTGAGTTACTTTTGGAATACTTTATGGGCTGAACTTGGCGCAAAATTGTTGTTTTCTACTACTTGTCATCCTCAAACTGATGGACAAACTGAATTTTTCAATAGAACTTTGGGAACACCTTTGCGTGCTATTCTTAAAAAGAACTTGGATTGACATTTCTATGGATTTTATTTTGGGTTGCCTAGGACTAAGAAGGGGATGTATTCTATTTTTGTTGTTGTGGATAGATTCTCTAAGATGGCACATTTTATAGCTTGTCATAAAACCGATGATGCTTCAAACATTGCGGATTTGTTCTTTAGAGAAGTCGCTAGGTTGCTTGGCATGCCTAGGACTATTGTTTCTGGTCGCGATGTCAAATTCTGGAGTTACTTTTGGAAGACTTTATGGGATGAACTTGGCACAAAATTGTTGTTTTCTACTACTTGTCATCCTCAAACGGATGGACAAACTGAAGTTGTCAATATAACTTTTGGAACACTTTTGCGTGCTATTCTTAAAAAGAACTTGGATTGACATTTTTCTGGACTTTATTTAGGAGTTGCCTAGGCCTAAGAAGAGGAGGGATTCTATTTTTGTAGTTGTGGATAGATTCTCTAAGATGGCACATTTTATAGCTTGTCATAAAACCGATGATGCTTCAAACATTGCGGATTTGTTCTTTGGAGAAGTCGCTAGGTTGCTTGGCATGCCTAGGACTATTGTTTCTGGTCGCGATGTAAAATTCTTGAGTTACTTTTGGAAGACTTTATGGGCTGAACTTGGCACAAAATTGTTGTTTTCTACTACTTGTCATCCTGAAACGGATGGACAAACTGAAGTTGTCAATATAACTTTTGGAACATTTTAGAGCTTGTCATAAAACCGATGATGCTTCAAACATTGCGGATTTTTTCTTTAGAGAAGTCGCTAGGTTGCTTGGCATGCCTAGGACTATTGTTTCTGGTCGCGATGTTAAATTCTTGAGTTACTTTTGGAAGACTTTATGGGCTGAACTTGGCACAAAATTGTTGTTTTCTTCTACTTGTCATCCTCAAACGGATGGACAAACTGAAGTTTTCAATATAACTTTGGGAATACTTTTGCGTGCTATTCTTAAAAAGAACTTGGATTGACATTTCTATGGACTTTATTTTGGGGTTGTTGTGGATAGATTCTCTAAGATGGCACATTTTATAGCTTGTCATAAAACCGATGATGCTTCAAACATTGCGGATTTGTTCTTTAGAGAAGTCGCTAAGTTGCATGGCATGCCTAGGACTATTGTTTCTCGTCGCAATGTTAGATTTTGAGTTACTTTTGGTATAATTTATGGGCTAAACTTGGCACAAAATTGTTGTTTTCTACTACTTGTCATCCTCAAACGGATGGACAAACTGAAGTTGTCAATAGAACTTTGGGAACACCTTTGCGTGCTATTCTTAAAAAGAACTTTGATTGACATTTCTATGGATTTTATTTTGGGGTTGCCTAGAACTAAGAAGCGGATGTACTCTATTTTTGTTGTTGTGGATAGATTCTCTAAGATGACATATTTTATAGCTTGTCATAAAACCGATGATGCTTCAAACATTGCGGATTTGTTCTGTAGAGAAGTCGCTAGGTTGCTTGGCATGCCTAGGACTATTGTTTCTGGTCGCGATGTCAAATTCTTGAGTTACTTTTGGAAGACTTTATGGGCTGAACTTGGCACAAAATTGTTGTTTTCTACTACTTGTCATCCTCAAACGGATGGACAAACTTGAAGTTGTCAATATAACTTTTGGAACATTTTATAGCTTGTCATAAAACCGATGATGCTTCAAACATTGCGGATTTGTTCTTTAGAGAAGTCGCTAGGTTGCTTGGCATGCCTAGGACTATTGTTTCTGGTCGCGATGTTAAATTCTTGAGTTACTTTTGGAAGACTTTATGGGCTGAACTTGGCACAAAATTGTTGTTTTCTTCTACTTGTCATCCTCAAACGGATGGACAAACTGAAGTTTTCAATATAACTTTGGGAACACTTTTGCGTTCTATTCTTAAAAAGAACTTGGATTGACATTTCTATGGACTTTATTTTGGGGTTGTTGTGGATAGATTCTCTAAGATGGCACATTTTATAGCTTTTCATAAAACCGATGATGCTTCAAACATTGCGGATTTGTTCTTTAGAGAAGTCGCTAGGTTGCATGGCATGCCTAGGACTATTGTTTCTCGTCGCAATGTTAGATTTTGAGTTACTTTTGGTATAATTTATGGGCTAAACTTGGCACAAAATTGTTGTTTTCTACTACTAGTCATCCTCAAACGGATGGACAAACTGAAGTTGTCAATAGAACTTTGGGAACACCTTTGCGTGCTATTCTTAAAAAGAACTTTGATTGACATTTCTATGGATTTTATTTTGGGGTTGCCTAGGACTAAGAAGGGGATGTATTCTATTTTTGTTGTTGTGGATAGATTCTCTAAGATGACACATTTTATAGCTTGTCATAAAACCGATGATGCTTCAAACATTGCGGATTTGTTCTGTAGAGAAGTCGCTAGGTTGCTTGGCATGCCTAGGACTATTGTTTCTGGTCGCGATGTCAAATTCTTGAGTTACTTTTGGAAGACTTTATGGGCTGAACTTGGCACAAAATTGTTGTTTTCTACTACTTGTCATCCTCAAACGGATGGACAAACTGAAGTTGTCAATATAACTTTTGGAACATTTTATAGCTTGTCATAAAACCGATGATGCTTCAATCATTGCGGATTTGTTCTTTAGAGAAGTCGCTAGGTTGCTTGGCATGCCTAGGACTATTGTTTCTGGTCGCGATGTTAAATTCTTGAGTTACTTTTGGAAGACTTTATGGGCTGAACTTGGCACAAAATTGTTGTTTTCTTCTACTTGTCATCCTCAAACAGATGGACAAACTGAAGTTTTCAATATAACTTTGGGAACACTTTTGCGTGCTATTCTTAAAAAGAACTTGGATTGACATTTCTATGGACTTTATTTTGGGGTTGTTGTGGATAGATTCTCTAAGATGGCACATTTTATAGCTTGTCAAAAAACCGATGATGCTTCAAACATTGCGGATTTGTTCTTTAGAGAAGTCGCTAGGTTGCATGGCATGCCTAGGACTATTGTTTCTCGTCGCAATGTTAGATTTTTGAGTTACTTTTGGAATAATTTATGGGCTAAACTTGGCACAAAATTGTTGTTTTCTACTACTTGTCATCCTCAAACGGATGGACAAACTGAAGTTGTCAATAGAACTTTGGGAACACTTCTGCGTGCTATTCTTAAAAAGTACTTGGATTGACATTTATATGGACTTTAGTTTGGGGTTGCCTAGGCCTAAGAAGAGGAGGGATTCTATTTTTGTTATTGTGGATAGATTTTCTAAGATGGCACATTTTATAGCTTGTCATAAAAGCGATGATGCTTCAAACATTGTGGATTTGTTCTTTAGAGGAGTCGTTAGGTTGCTTGGCATGCCTAGGACTCTTGAGTTACTTTTGGAAGACTTTATGGGCTAAACTTGGCACAAAATTGTTGTTTTCTAGTACTTGTCATCCTCAAACAGATGGACAAACTGAAGTTGTCCATAGAACTTTGGGAACACTTTTGCGTGCTATTCTTAAAAGGAACTTGGATTGACATTTTTATGGACTTTAGTTTGGGGTTGCCTTGGCCTAAGAAGAGGAGGGATTCTATTTTAGTGGTTGTGGATAGATTCTCTAATATGGCACTTTTTATAGCTTGTCATAAAACCGATGATGCTTCAAACATTGCGGATTTTTTCTTTAGAGAAGTCGCTAGGTTGCATGGCATGCCTAGGACTATTGTTTCTTGTCGCAATGTTAAATTTTTGAGTTACTTTTGGAATAATTTATGGGCTAAACTTGGCAAAAAATTGTTGTTTTCTACTACTTGTCATCCTCAAACGGATGGACAAACTGAAGTTGTCAATGGAACTTTGGGAACACCTTTGCGTGCTATTCTTAAAAAGAACTTGGATTGACAATTCTATGGATTTTATTTTGGGTTGCCTAGGACTAAGAAGGGGATGTATTCTATTTTTGTTGTTGTGGATAGATTCTCTAAGATGGCACATTTTATAGCTTGTCATAAAACCGATGATGCTTCAAACATTGCGGATTTGTTCTTTAGAGAAGTCGCTAGGTTGCTTGGCATGCCTAGGACTATTGTTTCTGGTCGCGATGTCAAATTCTTGAGTTACTTTTGGAAGACTTTATGGGCTGAACTTGGCACAAAATTGTTGTTTTCTACTACTTGTCATCCTCAAACCCTATGGACAAACTGAAGTTGTCAATATAACTTTTGGAACACTTTTGCGTGCTATTCTTAAAAAGAACTTGGATTGACATTTTTCTGGACTTTATTTAGGAGTTGCCTAGGCCTAAGAAGAGGAGGGATTCTATTTTTGTAGTTGTGGATAGATTCTCTAAGATGGCACATTTTATAGCTTGTCATAAAACCGATGATGCTTCAAACATTGCGGATTTGTTCTTTGGAGAAGTCGCTAGGTTGCTTGGCATGCCTAGGACTATTGTTTCTGGTCGCGATGTCAAATTCTTGAGTTACTTTTGGAAGACTTTATGGGCTGAACTTGGCACAAAATTGTTGTTTTCTACTACTTGTCATCCTCAAACTGATGGACAAACTGAAGTTGTCAATATAACTTTTGGAACATTTTATAGCTTGTCATAAAACCGATGATGCTTCAAACATTGCGGATTTGTTCTTTAGAGAAGTCGCTAGGTTGCTTGGCATGCCTAGGACTATTGTTTCTGGTCGCGATGTTAAATTCTTGAGTTACTTTTGGAAGACTTTATGGGCTGAACTTGGCACAAAATTGTTGTTTTCTTCTATTTGTCATCCTCAAACGGATGGATAAACTGAAGTTTTCAATATAACTTTGGGAACACTTTTGCGTGCTATTCTTAAAATGAACTTGGATTGACAATTCTATGGACCTTATTTTGGGGTTGTTGTGGATAGATTCTCTAAGATGGCACATTTTATAGCTTGTCAAAAAACCGATGATGCTTCAAACATTGCGGATTTGTTCTTTAGAGAAGTCGCTAGGTTGCATGGCATGCCTAGGACTATTGTTTCTCGTCGCAATGTTAGATTTTTGAGTTACTTTTGGAATAATTTATGGGCTAAACTTGGCACAAAATTGTTGTTTTCTACTACTTGTCATCCTCAAACGGATGGACAAACTGAAGTTGTCAATAGAACTTTGGGAACACCTTTGCGTGCTATTCTTAAAAAGAACTTGGATTGACATTTCTATGGATTTTATTTTGGGGTTGCCTAGGACTAAGAAGGGGATGTATTCTATTTTTGTTGTTGTGGATAGATTCTCTAAGATGGCACATTTTATAGCTTGTCATAAAACCGATGATGCTTCAAACATTACAGATTTGTTCTTTAGAGAAGTCGCTAGGTTGCTTGGCATGCCTAGGACTATTGTTTCTGGTCGCGATGTCAAATTCTTGAATTACTTTTGGAAGACTTTATGGGCTGAACTTGGCACAAAATTGTTGTTTTCTTCTACTTGTCATCCTCAAACGGATGGACAAACTGAAGTTGTCAATATAACTTTTGGAACATTTTATAGCTTGTCATAAAACCGATGATGCTTCAAACATTGCAGATTTGTTCTTTAGAGAAGTCGCTAGGTTGCTTGGCATGCCTAGGACTATTGTTTCTGGTCGCGATGTTAAATTCTTGAGTTACTTTTGGAAGACTTTATGGGCTGAACTTGGCACAAAATTGTTGTTTTCTTCTACTTGTCATCCTCAAACGGATGGACAAACTGAAGTTTTCAATATAACTTTGGTAACACTTTTGCGTGCTATTCTTCTAAAGAACTTGGATTGACATTTCTATAGACTTTATTTTGGGGTTGTTGTGGATAGATTCTCTAAGATGGCACATTTTATAGCTTGTCATAAAACCGATGATGCTTCAAACATTGCGGATTTGTTCTTTATAGAAGTCGCTAGGTTGCATGGCATGCCTAGGACTATTGTTTCTCGTCGCAATGTTAGATTTTTGAGTAACTTTTGGAATAATTTATGGGCTAAACTTGGCACAAAATTGTTGGTTTCTACTACTTGTCATCCTCAAACGGATGGACAAACTGAAGTTGTCAATAGAACTTTGGGAACACCTTTGCGTGCTATTCTTAAAAAGAACTTGGATTGACAATTCTATGGACTTTATTTTGGGGTTGCCTAGGACTAAGAAGGGGAGGGATTCTATTTTTGTTGTTGTGGATAGATTCTCTAAAATGGCACATTTGTAGCTTGTCATAAAACCGATGATGCTTCAAACATTGCGGATTTGTTCTTTAGAGAAGTCGCTAGGTTGCTTGGTATGCCTAGGACTATTGATTCTGGTCGCGATGTTAAATTCTTGAGTTACTTTTGGAAGACTTTATGGGCTAAACTTGGCACAAAATTGTTGTTTTCTACTACTTGTCATCCTCAAACTGATGGACAAACTTTAGTTGTCCATAGAACTTTGGGAACACTTTTGCGTGCAATTCTTAAAAGGAACTTGGATTGACATTTCTATGGACTTTAGTTTGGGGTTGCCTAGGCCTAAGAAGAGAAGAGATTCTATTTTAGTTGTTGTGGATAGATTCTCTAAGATGACACTTTTTATAGCTTGTCATAAAACCGATGATGCTTCAAACATTGCGGATTTGTTCTTTAGAGAAGTCGCTAGGTTGCATGGCATGCCTAGGACTATTGTTTCTTGTCGCAATGTTAAATTTTTGAGTTACTTTTGGAATAATTTATGGGCTAAACTTGGCACAAAATTGTTGTTTTCTACTACTTGTCATCCTCAAACGGATGGACAAACTGAAGTTGTCAATGGAACTTTGGGAACACCTTTGCGTGCTATTCTTAAAAAGAACTTGGATTGACAATTCTATGGACTTTATTTTGGGGTTGCCTAGGACTAAGAAGGGGAGGGATTCTATTTTTGTTGTTGTGGATAGATTCTCAAAGATGGCACATTTTATAGCTTGTCATAAAACCGATGATGCTTCAAAAATTGCGGATTTGTTCTTTAGAGAAGTCGCTAGGTTGCTTGGCATGCCTAGGACTATTGTTTCTGGTCGCGATGTTAAATTCTTGAGTTACTTTTGGAATACTTTATGGGCTGAACTTGGCGCAAAATTGTTGTTTTCTACTACTTGTCATCCTCAAACTGATGCACAAACTGAATTTTTCAATAGAACTTTGGGAACACCTTTGCGTGCTATTCTTAAAAAGAACTTGGATTGACATTTCTATGGATTTTATTTTGGGTTGCCTAGGACTAAGAAGGGGATGTATTCTATTTTTGTTGTTGTGGATAGATTCTGTAAGATGGCACATTTTATAGCTTGTCATAAAACCGATGATGCTTCAAACATTGCGGATTTGTTCTTTAGAGAAGTCGCTAGGTTGCTTGGCATGCCTAGGACTATTGTTTCTGGTCGCGATGTCAAATTCTTGAGTTACTTTTGGAAGACTTTATGGGCTGAACTTGGCACAAAATTGTTGTTTTTTTCGACTTGTCATCCTCAAACGGATGGACAAACTGAAGTTGTCAATATAACTTTTGGAACACTTTTGCGTGCTATTCTTAAAAAGAACTTGGATTGACATTTCTCTGGACTTTATTTAGGAGTTGCCTAGGCCTAAGAAGAGGAAGGATTCTATTTTTGTAGTTGTGGATAGATTCTCTAAGATGGCACATTTTATAGCTTGTCATAAAACCGATGATGCTTCAAACATTGCGGATTTGTTCTTCGGAGAAGTCGCTAGGTTGCTTGGCATGCCTAGGACTATTGTTTCTGGTCGCGATGTCAAATTCTTGAGTTACTTTTGGAAGACTTTATGGGCTCAACTTGGCACAAAATTGTTGTTTTCTACTACTTGTCATCCTCAAATGGATGGACAAACTGAAGTTGTCAATATAACTTTTGGAACATTTTATAGCTTGTCATAAAACCGATGATGCTTCAAACATTGCGGATTTGTTCTTTAGAGAAGTCGCTAGGTTGCTTGGCATGCCTAGGACTATTGTTTCTGGTCGCGATGTTAAATTCTTGAGTTACTTTTGGAAGACTTTATGGGCTGAACTTGGCACAAAATTGTTGTTTTCTTCTACTTGTCATCCTCAAACGGATGGACAAACTGAAGTTTTCAATATAACTTTGGGAACACTTTTGCGTGCTATTCTTAAAAAGAACTTGGATTGACATTTCTATGGACTTTATTTTGGGGTTGTTGTGGATAGATTCTCTAAGATGGCACATTTTATAGCTTGTCATAAAACCGATGATGCTTCAAACATTGCGGATTTGTTCTTTAGAGAAGTCGCTAGGTTGCATGACATGCCTAGGACTATTGTTTCTCGTCGCAATGTTAGATTTTTGAGTTACTTTTGGAATAATTTATGGGCTAAACTTGGCACAAAATTGTTGTTTTCTACTACTTGTCATCCTCAAACGGATGGACAAACTGAAGTTGTCAATAGAACTTTGGGAACACCTTTGCGTGCTATTCTTAAAAAGAACTTGGATTGACATTTCTATGGATTTTATTTTGGGGTTGACTAGGACTAAGAAGGGGATGTATTCTATTTTTGTTGTTGTAGATAGATTCTCTAAGATGGCACATTTTATAGCTTGTCATAAAACCGATGATGCTTCAAACATTGCGGATTTGTTCTTTAGAGAAGTCGCTAGGTTGCTTGGCAATTGTTTCTGGTCGCGATGTCAAATTCTTGAGTTACTTTTGGAAGACTTTATGGGCTGAACTTGGCACAAAATTGTTGTTTTCTACTACTTGTCATCCTCAAACGGATGGACAAACTGAAGTTGTCAATATAACTTTTGGAACATTTTATAGCTTGTCATAAAACCGATGATGCTTCAAACATTGCGGATTTGTTCTTTAGAGAAGTCGCTAGGTTGCTTGGCATGCCTAGGACTATTGTTTCTGATCGCGATGTTAAATTCTTGAGTTACTTTTAGAAAACTTTATGGGCTGAACTTGTCACAAAATTGTTGTTTTCTTCTACTTGTCATCCTCAAACGGATGGACAAACTAAAGTTTTCAATATAACTTTGGGAACACTTTTGCGTGCTATTCTTAAAAAGAACTTGGATTGACATTTCTATGGACTTTATTTTGGGGTTGTTGTGGATAGATTCTCTAAGATGGCACATTTTATAGCTTGTCATAAAACCGATGATGCTTCAAACATTGCGGATTTGTTCTTTAGAGAAGTCGCTAGGTTGCATGACATGCCTAGGACAATTGTTTCTCGTCGCAATGTTAGATTTTTGAGTTACTTTTGGAATAATTTATGGGCTAAACTTGGCACGAAATTGTTGTTTTCTACTACTTGTCATCCTCAAACGGATGGACAAACTGAAGTTGTCAATAGAACTTTAGGAACACCTTTGCGTGCTATTCTTAAAAAGAACTTGGATTGACATTTCTATGGACTTTATTTTGGGGTTGTTGTGGATAGATTCTCTAAGATGGCACATTTTATAGCTTGTCATAAAACCGATGATGCTTCAAACATTGCGGATTTGTTCTTTAGAGAAGTCGCTAGGTTGCATGACATGCCTAGGACAATTGTTTCTCGTCGCAATGTTAGATTTTTGAGTTACTTTTGGAATAATTTATGGGCTAAACTTGGCACAAAATTGTTGTTTTCTACTACTTGTCATCCTCAAACGGATGGACAAACTGAAGTTGTCAATAGAACTTTGGGAACACCTTTGCGTGCTATTCTTAAAAAGAACTTGGATTGACATTTCTATGGATTTTATTTTGGGGTTGCCTAGGACTAAGAAGGGGATGTATTCTATTTTTGTTGTTGTAGATAGATTCTCTAAGATGGCACATTTTATAGCTTGTCATAAAACCGATGATGCTTCAAACATTGCGGATTTGTTCTTTAGAGAAGTCGCTAGGTTGCTTGGCATGCCTAGGACTATTGTTTCTGGTCGCGATGTCAAATTCTTGAGTTACTTTTGGAAGACTTTATGGGCTGAACTTGGCACGAAATTGTTGTTTTCTACTACTTGTCATCCTCAAACGGATGGACAAACTGAAGTTGTCAATATAACTTTTGGAACATTTTATAGCTTGTCATAAAACCGATGATGCTTCAAACATTGCGGATTTGTTCTTTAGAGAAGTCGCTAGGTTGCTTGGCATGCCTTGGACTATTGTTTCTGGTCGCGATGTTAAATTCTTGAGTTACTTTTGGAAGACTTTATGGGCTGAACTTGGCACAAAATTGTTGTTTTCTTCTACTTGTCATCCTCAAACAGATGGACAAACTGAAGTTTTCAATATAACTTTGGGAACATTTTGCGTGCTATTCTTAAAAAGAACTTGGATTGACATTTCTATGGACTTTATTTTGGGGTTGCCTAGGCCTAAGAAGAGGAGGGATTCTATTTTAGTTGTTGTGGTTAGATTCTCTAAGATGGCACTTTTTATAGCTTGTCATAAAACCGATGATGCTTCAAACATTGCGGATTTGTTCTTTGGAGAAGTCGCTAGGTTGCTTGGCATGCCTAGGACTATTGTTTCTGGTCGCGATGTCAAATTCTTGAGTTACTTTTGGAAGACTTTATGGGCTGAACTTGGCACAAAATTGTTGTTTTCTACTACTTGTCATCCTCAAACGGATGGACAAACTGAAGTTGTCAATATAACTTTTGGAACATTTTATAGCTTGTCATAAAACCGATGATGCTTCAAAAATTGCGGATTTGTTCTTTAGAGAAGTCGCTAGGTTGCTTGGCATGCCTAGGACTATTGTTTCTGGTCGCGATGTTAAATTCTTGAGTTACTTTTGGAATACTTTATGGGCTGAACTTGGCGCAAAATTGTTGTTTTCTACTACTTTTCATTCTCAAACAGATGCACAAACTGAATTTTTCAATAGAACTTTGGGAACACCTTTGCGTGCTATTCTTAAAAAGAACTTGGATTGACATTTCTATGGATTTTATTTTGGGTTGCCTAGGACTAAGAAGGGGATGTATTCTATTTTTGTTGTTGTGGATAGATTCTCTAAGATGGCACATTTTATAGCTTGTCATAAAACCGATGATGCTTCAAACATTGCGGATTTGTCCTTTAGAGAAGTCGCTAGGTTGCTTGGCATGCCTAGGACTATTGTTTCTGGTCGCGATGTCAAATTCTTGAGTTACTTTTGGAAGACTTTATGGGCTGAACTTGGCACAAAATTGTTGTTTTCTACTACTTGTCATCCTCAAACGGATGGACAAACTGAAGTTGTCAATATAACTTTTGGAACACTTTTGCGTGCTATTCTTAAAAAGAACTTGGATTGACATTTCTCTGGACTTTATTTAGGAGTTGCCTAGGCCTAAGAAGATGAGGGATTCTATTTTTGTAGTTGTGGATAATTCTCTAAGATGGCACATTTTATAGCTTGTCATAAAACCGATGATGCTTCAAACATTGCGGATTTGTTCTTTGGAGAAGTCGCTAGGTTGCTTGGCATGCCTAGAACTATTGTTTCTGGTCGCGATGTCAAATTCTTGAGTTACTTTTGGAAGACTTTATGGGCTGAACTTGGCACAAAATTGTTGTTTTCTACTACTTGTCATCCTCAAACGGATGGACAAACTGAAGTTGTCAATATAACTTTTGGAACATTTTATAGCTTGTCATAAAACCGATGATGCTTCAAACATTGCGGATTTGTTCTTTAGAGAAGTCGCTAGGTTGCTTGGCATGCCTAGGACTATTGTTTCTGATCGCGATGTTAAATTCTTGAGTTACTTTTGGAAGACTTTATGGGCTGAACTTGGCACAAAATTGTTGTTTTCTTCTACTTGTCATCCTCAAACGGATGGAAAAACTGAAGTTTTCAATATAACTTTGGGAACACTTTTGCGTGCTATTCTTAAAAAGAATTTGGATTGACATTTCTATGGACTTTATTTTGGGGTTGTTGTGGATAGATTTTCTAAGATGGCACATTTTATAGCTTGTCATAAAACCGATGATGCTTCAAACATTGCGAATTTGTTCTTTAGAGAAGTCGCTAGGTTGCATGACATGCCTAGGACAATTGTTTCTCGTCGCAATGTTAGATTTTAGAGTTACTTTTGGAATAATTTATGGGCTAAACTTGGCACAGAATTGTTGTTTTCTACTACTTGTCATCCTCAAACGGATGGACAAACTGAAGTTGTCAATAGAACTTTGGGAACACCTTTGCGTGCTATTCTTAAAAAGAACTTGGATTGACATTTCTATGGATTTTATTTTGGGGTTGCCTAGGACTAAGAAGGGGATGTATTCTATTTTTGTTGTTGTGGATAGATTCTGTAAGATGGCACATTTTATAGCTTGTCATAAAACCGATGATGCTTCAAACATTGCGGATTTGTTCTCTAGAGAAGTCGCTAGGTTGCTTGGCATGCCTAGGACTATTGTTTCTGGTCGCGATGTCAAATTCTTGAGTTACTTTTGGAATAATTTATGGGCTAAACTTGGCACGAAATTGTTGTTTTCTACTACTTGTCATCCTCAAACGGATGGACAAACTGAAGTTGTCAATATAACTTTTGGAACATTTTATAGCTTGTCATAAAACCGATGATGCTTCAAACATTGCGGATTTGTTCTTTAGAGAAGTCGCTAGGTTGCTTGGCATGCCTTGGACTATTGTTTCTGGTCGCGATGTTAAATTCTTGAGTTACTTTTGGAAGACTTTATGGGCTGAACTTGGCACAAAATTGTTGTTTTCTTCTACTTGTCATCCTCAAACAGATGGACAAACTGAAGTTTTCAATATAACTTTGGGAACATTTTGCGTGCTATTCTTAAAAAGAACTTGGATTGACATTTCTATGGACTTTATTTTGGGGTTGCCTAGGCCTAAGAAGAGGAGGGATTCTATTTTAGTTGTTGTGGTTAGATTCTCTAAGATGGCACTTTTTATAGCTTGTCATAAAACCGATGATGCTTCAAACATTGCGGATTTGTTCTTTGGAGAAGTCGCTAGGTTGCTTGGCATGCCTAGGACTATTGTTTCTGGTCGCGATGTCAAATTCTTGAGTTACTTTTGGAAGACTTTATGGGCTGAACTTGGCACAAAATTGTTGTTTTCTACTACTTGTCATCCTCAAACGGATGGACAAACTGAAGTTGTCAATATAACTTTTGGAACATTTTATAGCTTGTCATAAAACCGATGATGCTTCAAAAATTGCGGATTTGTTCTTTAGAGAAGTCGCTAGGTTGCTTGGCATGCCTAGGACTATTGTTTCTAGTCGCGATGTTAAATTCTTGAGTTACTTTTGGAATACTTTATGGGCTGAACTTGGCGCAAAATTGTTGTTTTCTACTACTTTTCATCCTCAAACTGATGCACAAACTAAATTTTTCAATAGAACTTTGGGAACACCTTTGCGTGCTATTCTTAAAAAGAACTTGGATTGACATTTCTATGGATTTTATTTTGGGTTGCCTAGGACTAAGAAGGGGATGTATTCTATTTTTGTTGTTGTGGATAGATTCTCTAAGATGGCACATTTTATAGCTTGTCATAAAACCGATGATGCTTCAAACATTGCGGATTTGTTCTTTAGAGAAGTCGCTAGGTTGCTTGGCATGCCTAGGACTATTGTTTCTGGTCGCGATGTCAAATTCTTGAGTTACTTTTGGTAGACTTTATGGGCTGAACTTGGCACAAAATTGTTGTTTTCTACTACTTGTCATCCTCAAACGGATGGACAAACTGAAGTTGTCAATATAACTTTTGGAACACTTTTGCGTGCTATTCTTAAAAAGAACTTGGATTGACATTTCTCTGGACTTTATTTAGGAGTTGCCTAGGCCTAAGAAGAGGAGGGATTCTATTTTTGTAGTTGTGGATAATTCTCTAAGATGGCACATTTTATAGCTTGTCATAAAACCGATGATGCTTCAAACATTGCGGATTTGTTCTTTGGAGAAGTCGCTAGGTTGCTTGGCATGCCTAGGACTATTGTTTCTGGTCGCGATGTCAAATTCTTGAGTTACTTTTGGAAAACTTTATGGGCAGAACTTGGCACAAAATTGTTGTTTTCTACTACTTGTCATCCTCAAACGGATGGACAAACTGAAGTTGTCAATATAACTTTTGGAACATTTTATAGCTTGTCATAAAACCGATGATGCTTCAAACATTGCGGATTTGTTCTTTAGAGAAGTCGCTAGGTTGCTTGGCATGCCTAGGACTATTGTTTCTGGTCGCGATGTTAAATTCTTGAGTAACTTTTGGAAGACTTTATGGGCTGAACTTGGCACAAAATTGTTGTTTTCTTCTACTTGTCATCCTCAAACGGATGGAAAAACTGAAGTTTTCAATATAACTTTGGGAACACTTTTGCGTGCTATTCTTAAAAAGAATTTGGATTGACATTTCTATGGACTTTATTTTGGGGTTGTTGTGGATAGATTCTCTAAGATGGCACATTTTATAGCTTGTCATAAAACCGATGATGCTTCAAACATTGCGGATTTGTTCTTTAGAGAAGTCGCTAGGTTGCATGACATGCCTAGGACTATTGTTTCTCGTCGCAATGTTAGATTTTTGAGTTACTTTTGGAATAATTTATGGGCTAAACTTGGCACAAAATTGTTGTTTTCTACTACTTGTCATCCTCAAACGGATGGACAAACTGAAGTTGTCAATAGAACTTTGGGAACACCTTTGCGTGCTATTCTTAAAAAGAACTTGGATTGACATTTCTATGGATTTTATTTTGGGGTTACCTTGGACTAAGAAGGGGATGTATTCTATTTTTGTTGTTGTAGATAGATTCTCTAAGATGGCACATTTTATAGCTTGTCATAAAACCGATGATGCTTCAAACATTGCGGATTTGTTCTTTAGAGAAGTCGCTAGGTTGCTTGGCATGCCTAGGACTATTGTTTCTGGTCGCGATGTCAAATTCTTGAGTTACTTTTGGAAGACTTTATGGGCTGAACTTGGCACAAAATTGTTGTTTTCTACTAATTGTCATCCTCAAACGGATGGACAAACTGAAGTTGTCAATATAACTTTTGGAACATTTTATAGCTTGTCATAAAACCGATGATGCTTCAAACATTGCGGATTTGTTCTTTAGAGAAGTCGCTAGGTTGCTTGGCATGCCTAGGACTATTGTTTCTGGTCGCGATGTTAAATTCTTGAGTTACTTTTGGAAGACTTTATGGGCTGAACTTGGCACAAAATTGTTGTTTTCTTCTACTTGTCATCCTCAAACGGATGGACAAACTGAAGTTTTCAATATAACTTTGGGAACACTTTTGCGTGCTATTCTTAAAAAGAACTTGGATTGACATTTCTATGGACTTTATTTTGGGGTTGTTGTGGATAGATTCTCTAAGATGGCACATTTTATAGCTTGTCAAAAAACCGATGATGCTTCAAACATTGCGGATTTGTTCTTTAGAGAAGTCGCTAGGTTGCATGGCATGCCTAGGACTATTGTTTCTCGTCGCAATGTTAGATTTTTGAGTTACTTTTGGAATAATTTATGGGCTAAACTTGGCACAAAATTGTTGTTTTCTACTACTTGTCATCCTCAAACGGATGGACAAACTGAAGTTGTCAATAGAACTTTGGGAACACGTTTGCGTGCTATTCTTAAAAAGAACTTGGATTGACATTTCTATGGATTTTATTTTGGGGTTGCCTAGGACTAAGAAGGGGATGTATTCTATTTTCGTTGTTGTGGATAGATTCTCTAAGATGGCACATTTTATAGCTTGTCATAAAACCGATGATGCTTCAAACATTGCGGATTTGTTCTTTAGAGAAGTCGCTAGGTTACTTGGCATGCCTAGGACTATTGTTTCTGGTCGCGATGTCAAATTCTTGAGTTACTTTTGGAAGACTTTATGGGCTGAACTTGGCACAAAATTGTTGTTTTCTACTACTTGTCATCCTCAAACGGATGGACAAACTGAAGTTGTCAATATAACTTTTGGAACATTTTATAGCTTGTCATAAAACCGATGATGCTTCAAACATTGCGGATTTGTTCTTTAGAGAAGTCGCTAGGTTGCTTGGCATGCCTAGGACTATTGTTTCTGGTCGCGATGTCAAATTCTTGAGTTACTTTTGGAAGACTTTATGGGCCGAACTTGGCACAAAATTGTTGTTTTCTACTAATTGTCATCCTCAAACGGATGGACAAACTGAAGTTGTCAATATAACTTTTGGAACATTTTATAGCTTGTCATAAAACCGATGATGCTTCAAACATTGCGGATTTGTTCTTTAGAGAAGTCGCTAGGTTGCTTGGCATGCCTAGGACTATTGTTTCTGGTCGCGATGTTAAATTCTTGAGTTACTTTTGGAAGACTTTATGGGCTGAACTTGGCACAAAATTGTTGTTTTCTTCTACTTGTCATCCTCAAACGGATGGACAAACTGAAGTTTTCAATATAACTTTGGGAACACTTTTGCGTGCTATTCTTAAAAAGAACTTGGATTGACATTTCTATGGACTTTATTTTGGGGTTGTTGTGGATAGATTCTTTAAGATGGCACATTTTATAGCTTGTCAAAAAACCGATGATGCTTCAAACATTGCGGATTTGTTCTTTAGAGAAGTCGCTAGGTTGCATGGCATGCCTAGGACTATTGTTTCTCGTCGCAATGTTAGATTTTTGAGTTACTTTTGGAATAATTTATGGGCTAAACTTGGCACAAAATTGTTGTTTTCTACTAATTGTCATCCTCAAACGGATGGACAAACTGAAGTTGTCAATATAACTTTTGGAACATTTTATAGCTTGTCATAAAACCGATGATGCTTCAAACATTGCGGATTTGTTCTTTAGAGAAGTCGCTAGGTTGCTTGGCATGCCTAGGACTATTGTTTCTGGTCGCGATGTTAAATTCTTGAGTTACTTTTGGAAGACTTTATGGGCTGAACTTGGCACAAAATTGTTGTTTTCTTCTACTTGTCATCCTCAAACGGATGGACAAACTGAAGTTTTCAATATAACTTTGGGAACACTTTTGCGTGCTATTCTTAAAAAGAACTTGGATTGACATTTCTATGGACTTTATTTTGGGGTTGTTGTGGATAGATTCTTTAAGATGGCACATTTTATAGCTTGTCAAAAAACCGATGATGCTTCAAACATTGCGGATTTGTTCTTTAGAGAAGTCGCTAGGTTGCATGGCATGCCTAGGACTATTGTTTCTCGTCGCAATGTTAGATTTTTGAGTTACTTTTGGAATAATTTATGGGCTAAACTTGGCACAAAATTGTTGTTTTCTACTACTTGTCATCCTCAAACGGATGGACAAACTGAAGTTGTCAATAGAACTTTGGGAACACGTTTGCGTGCTATTCTTAAAAAGAACTTGGATTGACATTTCTATGGATTTTATTTTGGGGTTGCCTAGGAATAAGAAGGGGATGTATTCTATTTTTGTTGTTGTAGATAGATTCTCTAAGATGGCACATTTTATAGCTTGTCATAAAACCGATGATGCTTCAAACATTGCGGATTTGTTCTTTAGAGAAGTCGCTAGGTTGCTTGGCATGCCTAGGACTATTGTTTCTGGTCGCGATGTCAAATTCTTGAGTTACTTTTGGAAGACTTTATGGGCTGAACTTGGCACAAAATTGTTGTTTTCTACTAATTGTCATCCTCAAACGGATGGACAAACTGAAGTTGTCAATATAACTTTTGGAACATTTTATAGCTTGTCATAAAACCGATGATGCTTCAAACATTGCGGATTTGTTCTTTAGAGAAGTCGCTAGGTTGCTTGGCATGCCTAGGACTATTGTTTCTGGTCGCGATGTTAAATTCTTGAGTTACTTTTGGAAGACTTTATGGGCTGAACTTGGCACAAAATTGTTGTTTTCTTCTACTTGTCATCCTCAAACGGATGGACAAACTGAAGTTTTCAATATAACTTTGGGAACACTTTTGCGTGCTATTCTTAAAAAGAACTTGGATTGACATTTCTATGGACTTTATTTTGGGGTTGTTGTGGATAGATTCTCTAAGATGGCACATTTTATAGCTTGTCAAAAAACCGATGATGCTTCAAACATTGCGGATTTGTTCTTTAGAGAAGTCGCTAGGTTGCATGGCATGCCTAGGACTATTGTTTCTCGTCGCAATGTTAGATTTTTGAGTTACTTTTGGAATAATTTATGGGCTAAACTTGGCACAAAATTGTTGTTTTCTACTACTTGTCATCCTCAAACGGATGGACAAACTGAAGTTGTCAATAGAACTTTGGGAACACGTTTGCGTGCTATTCTTAAAAAGAACTTGGATTGACATTTCTATGGATTTTATTTTGGGGTTGCCTAGGACTAAGAAGGGGATGTATTCTATTTTCGTTGTTGTGGATAGATTCTCTAAGATGGCACATTTTATAGCTTGTCATAAAACCGATGATGCTTCAAACATTGCGGATTTGTTCTTTAGAGAAGTCGCTAGGTTACTTGGCATGCCTAGGACTATTGTTTCTGGTCGCGATGTCAAATTCTTGAGTTACTTTTGGAAGACTTTATGGGCTGAACTTGGCACAAAATTGTTGTTTTCTACTACTTGTCATCCTCAAACGGATGGACAAACTGAAGTTGTCAATATAACTTTTGGAACATTTTATAGCTTGTCATAAAACCGATGATGCTTCAAACATTGCGGATTTGTTCTTTAGAGAAGTCGCTAGGTTGCTTGGCATGCCTAGGACTATTGTTTCTGGTCGCGATGTTAAATTCTTGAGTTACTTTTGGAAGACTTTATGGGCTGAACTTGGCACAAAATTGTTGTTTTCTTCTACTTGTCATCCTCAAACGGATGGACAAACTGAAGTTTTCAATATAACTTTGGGAACACTTTTGCGTGCTATTCTTAAAAAGAACTTGGATTGACATTTCTATGGACTTTATTTTGGGGTTGTTGTGGATAGATTCTTTAAGATGGCACATTTTATAGCTTGTCAAAAAACCGATGATGCTTCAAACATTGCGGATTTGTTCTTTAGAGAAGTCGCTAGGTTGCATGGCATGCCTAGGACTATTGTTTCTCGTCGCAATGTTAGATTTTTGAGTTACTTTTGGAATAATTTATGGGCTAAACTTGGCACAAAATTGTTGTTTTCTACTACTTGTCATCCTCAAACGGATGGACAAACTGAAGTTGTCAATAGAACTTTGGGAACACGTTTGCGTGCTATTCTTAAAAAGAACTTGGATTGACATTTCTATGGACTTTATTTTGGGGTTGCCTAGGCCTAAGAAGAGGAGGGATTCTATTTTAGTTGTTGTGGATAGATTCTCTAAGATGGCACTTTTTATAGCTTGTCATAAAACCGATGATGCTTCAAACATTGCGGATTTGTTCTTTAGAGAAGTCGCTAGGTTGCTTGGCATGCCTAGGACTATTGTTTCTGGTCGCGATGTTAAATTCTTGAGTTACTTTTGGAATACTTTATGGGCTGAACTTGGCACAAAATTGTTGTTTTCTACTACTTGTCATCCTCAAACTGATGCACAAACTGAATTTTTCAATAGAACTTTGGGAACACCTTTGCGTGCTATTCTTAAAAAGAACTTGGATTGACATTTCTATGGATTTTATTTTGGGTTGCCTAGGACTAAGAAGGGGATGTATTCTATTTTTGTTGTTGTGGATAGATTCTGTAAGATGGCACATTTTATAGCTTGTCATAAAACCGATGATGCTTCAAACATTGCGGATTTGTTCTTTAGAGAAGTCGCTAGGTTTCTTGGCATGCCTAGGACTATTGTTTCTGGTCGCGATGTCAAATTCTTGAGTTACTTTTGGAAGACTTTATGGGCTGAACTTGGCACAAAATTGTTGTTTTCTTCTACTTGTCATCCTCAAACGGATGGACAAACTGAAGTTGTCAATATAACTTTTGGAACACTTTTGCGTGCTATTCTTAAAAAGAACTTGGATTGACATTTCTCTGGACTTTATTTAGGAGTTGCCTAGGCCTAAGAAGAGGAGGGATTCTATTTTTGTAGTTGTGGATAGATTCTCTAAGATGGCACATTTTATAGCTTGTCATAAAACCGATGATGCTTCAAACATTGCGGATTTGTTCTTTGGAGAAGTCGCTAGGTTGCTTGGCATGCCTAGGACTATTGTTTCTGGTCGCGATGTCAAATTCTTGAGTTACTTTTGGAAGACTTTATGGGCTCAACTTGGCACAAAATTGTTGTTTTCTACTACTTGTCATCCTCAAATGGATGGACAAACTGAAGTTGTCAATATAACTTTTGGAACATTTTATAGCTTGTCATAAAACCGATGATGCTTCAAACATTGCGGATTTGTTCTTTAGAGAAGTCGCTAGGTTGCTTGGCATGCCTAGGACTATTGTTTCTGGTCGCGATGTTAAATTCTTGAGTTACTTTTGGAAGACTTTATGGGCTGAACTTGGCACAAAATTGTTGTTTTCTTCTACTTGTCATCCTCAAACGGATGGACAAACTGAAGTTTTCAATATAACTTTGGGAACACTTTTGCGTGCTATTCTTAAAAAGAACTTGGATTGACATTTCTATGGACTTTATTTTGGGGTTGTTGTGGATAGATTCTCTAAGATGGCAAATTTTATAGCTTGTCATAAAACCGATGATGCTTCAAACATTGCGGATTTGTTCTTTAGAGAAGTCGCTAGGTTGCATGACATGCCTAGGACTACTGTTTCTCGTCGCAATGTTAGATTTTTGAGTTACTTTTGGAATAATTTATGGGCTAAACTTGGCACAAAATTGTTGTTTTCTACTACTTGTCATCCTCAAACGGATGGACAAACTGAAGTTGTCAATAGAACTTTGGGAACACCTTTGCGTGCTATTCTTAAAAAGAACTTGGATTGACATTTCTATGGATTTTATTTTGGGGTTGACTAGGACTAAGAAGGGGATGTATTCTATTTTTGTTGTTGTAGATAGATTCTCTAAGATGGCACATTTTATAGCTTGTCATAAAACCGATGATGCTTCAAACATTGCGGATTTGTTCTTAGAGAAGTCGCTAGGTTGCTTGGCATGCCTAGGACTATTGTTTCTGGTCGCGATGTCAAATTCTTGAGTTACTTTTGGAAGACTTTATGGGCTGAACTTGGCACAAAATTGTTGTTTTCTACTACTTGTCATCCTCAAACGGATGGACAAACTGAAGTTGTCAATATAACTTTTGGAACATTTTATAGCTTGTCATAAAACCGATGATGCTTCAAACATTGCGGATTTGTTCTTTAGAGAAGTCGCTAGGTTGCTTGGCATGCCTAGGACTATTGTTTCTGGTCGCGATGTTAAATTCTTGAGTTACTTTTGGAAGACTTTATGGGCTGAACTTGTCACAAAATTGTTGTTTTCTTCTACTTGTCATCCTCAAACGGATGGACAAACTAAAGTTTTCAATATAACTTTGGGAACACTTTTGCGTGCTATTCTTAAAAAGAACTTGGATTGACATTTCTATGGACTTTATTTTGGGGTTGTTGTGGATAGATTCTCTAAGATGGCACATTTTATAGCTTGTCATAAAACCGATGATGCTTCAAACATTGCGGATTTGTTCTTTAGAGAAGTCGCTAGGTTGCATGTCATGCCTAGGACAATTGTTTCTCGTCGCAATGTTAGATTTTTGAGTTACTTTTGGAATAATTTATGGGCTAAACTTGGCACAAAATTGTTGTTTTCTACTACTTGTCATCCTCAAACGGATGGACAAACTGAAGTTGTCAATAGAACTTTGGGAACACCTTTGCGTGCTATTCTTAAAAAGAACTTGGATTGACATTTCTATGGACTTTATTTTGGGGTTGTTGTGGATAGATTCTCTAAGATGGCACATTTTATAGCTTGTCATAAAAATCGATGATGCTTCAAACATTGCGGATTTGTTCTTTAGAGAAGTCGCTAGGTTGCATGACATGCCTAGGACTACTGTTTCTCGTCGCAATGTTAGATTTTTGAGTTACTTTTGGAATAATTTATGGGCTAAACTTGGCACAAAATTGTTGTTTTCTACTACTTGTCATCCTCAAACGGATGGACAAACTGAAGTTGTCAATAGAACTTTGGGAACACCTTTGCGTGCTATTCTTAAAAAGAACTTGGATTGACATTTCTATGGATTTTATTTTGGGGTTGACTAGGACTAAGAAGGGGATGTATTCTATTTTTGTTGTTGTAGATAGATTCTCTAAGATGGCACATTTTATAGCTTGTCATAAAACCGATGATGCTTCAAACATTGCGGATTTGTTCTTAGAGAAGTCGCTAGGTTGCTTGGCATGCCTAGGACTATTGTTTCTGGTCGCGATGTCAAATTCTTGAGTTACTTTTGGAAGACTTTATGGGCTGAACTTGGCACAAAATTGTTGTTTTCTACTACTTGTCATCCTCAAACGGATGGACAAACTGAAGTTGTCAATATAACTTTTGGAACATTTTATAGCTTGTCATAAAACCGATGATGCTTCAAACATTGCGGATTTGTTCTTTAGAGAAGTCGCTAGGTTGCTTGGCATGCCTAGGACTATTGTTTCTGGTCGCGATGTTAAATTCTTGAGTTACTTTTGGAAGACTTTATGGGCTGAACTTGTCACAAAATTGTTGTTTTCTTCTACTTGTCATCCTCAAACGGATGGACAAACTCAAGTTTTCAATATAACTTTGGGAACACTTTTGCGAGCTATTCTTAAAAAGAACTTGGATTGACATTTCTATGGACTTTATTTTGGGGTTGTTGTGGATAGATTCTCTAAGATGGCACATTTTATAGCTTGTCATAAAACCGATGATGCTTCAAACATTGCGGATTTGTTCTTTAGAGAAGTCGCTAGGTTGCATGGCATGCCTAGGACTATTGTTTCTCGTCGCAATGTTAGATTTTTGAGTTACTTTTGGAATAATTTATGGGCTAAACTTGGCACAAAATTGTTGTTTTCTACTACTTGTCATCCTCAAACGGATGGACAAACTGAAGTTGTCAATAGAACTTTGGGAACACGTTTGCGTGCTATTCTTAAAAAGAACTTGGATTGACATTTCTATGGATTTTATTTTGGGGTTGCCTAGGAATAAGAAGGGGATGTATTCTATTTTTGTTGTTGTAGATAGATTCTCTAAGATGGCACATTTTATAGCTTGTCATAAAACCGATGATGCTTCAAACATTGCGGATTTGTTCTTTAGAGAAGTCGCTAGGTTGCTTGGCATGCCTAGGACTATTGTTTCTGGTCGCGATGTCAAATTCTTGAGTTACTTTTGGAAGACTTTATGGGCTGAACTTGGCACAAAATTGTTGTTTTCTACTAATTGTCATCCTCAAACGGATGGACAAACTGAAGTTGTCAATATAACTTTTGGAACATTTTATAGCTTGTCATAAAACCGATGATGCTTCAAACATTGCGGATTTGTTCTTTAGAGAAGTCGCTAGGTTGCTTGGCATGCCTAGGACTATTGTTTCTGGTCGCGATGTTAAATTCTTGAGTTACTTTTGGAAGACTTTATGGGCTGAACTTGGCACAAAATTGTTGTTTTCTTCTACTTGTCATTCTCAAACAGATGGACAAACTGAAGTTGTCAATAAAACTTTGGGAACACTTTTGCGTGCTATTCTTAAAAAGAACTTGGATTGACAATTCTATGGACTTTAGTTTGGGGTTGCCTAGGCCTAAGAAGAGGAGGGATTCTATTTTTGTAGTTGTGGATAGATTCTCTAAGATGGCACATTTTATTGCTTGTCATGAAACCGATGATGCTTCAAACATTACGGATTTGTTCTTTAGAGAAGTCGCTAGGTTGCATGGCATGCCTAGGACTATTGTTTCTCGTCGCAATGTTAGATTTTTGAGTTACTTTTGGAATAATTTATGGGCTAAACTTGGCACAAAATTGTTGTTTTCTACTAATTGTCATCCTCAAACGGATGGACAAACTGAAGTTGTCAATATAACTTTTGGAACATTTTATAGCTTGTCATAAAACCGATGATGCTTCAAACATTGCGGATTTGTTCTTTAGAGAAGTCGCTAGGTTGCTTGGCATGCCTAGGACTATTGTTTCTGGTCGCGATGTTAAATTCTTGAGTTACTTTTGGAAGACTTTATGGGCTGAACTTGGCACAAAATTGTTGTTTTCTTCTACTTGTCATCCTCAAACGGATGGACAAACTGAAGTTTTCAATATAACTTTGGGAACACTTTTGCGTGCTATTCTTAAAAAGAACTTGGATTGACATTTCTATGGACTTTATTTTGGGGTTGTTGTGGATAGATTCTTTAAGATGGCACATTTTATAGCTTGTCAAAAAACCGATGATGCTTCAAACATTGCGGATTTGTTCTTTAGAGAAGTCGCTAGGTTGCATGGCATGCCTAGGACTATTGTTTCTCGTCGCAATGTTAGATTTTTGAGTTACTTTTGGAATAATTTATGGGCTAAACTTGGCACAAAATTGTTGTTTTCTACTACTTGTCATCCTCAAACGGATGGACAAACTGAAGTTGTCAATAGAACTTTGGGAACACGTTTGCGTGCTATTCTTAAAAAGAACTTGGATTGACATTTCTATGGATTTTATTTTGGGGTTGCCTAGGAATAAGAAGGGGATGTATTCTATTTTTGTTGTTGTAGATAGATTCTCTAAGATGGCACATTTTATAGCTTGTCATAAAACCGATGATGCTTCAAACATTGCGGATTTGTTCTTTAGAGAAGTCGCTAGGTTGCTTGGCATGCCTAGGACTATTGTTTCTGGTCGCGATGTCAAATTCTTGAGTTACTTTTGGAAGACTTTATGGGCTGAACTTGGCACAAAATTGTTGTTTTCTACTAATTGTCATCCTCAAACGGATGGACAAACTGAAGTTGTCAATATAACTTTTGGAACATTTTATAGCTTGTCATAAAACCGATGATGCTTCAAACATTGCGGATTTGTTCTTTAGAGAAGTCGCTAGGTTGCTTGGCATGCCTAGGACTATTGTTTCTGGTCGCGATGTTAAATTCTTGAGTTACTTTTGGAAGACTTTATGGGCTGAACTTGGCACAAAATTGTTGTTTTCTTCTACTTGTCATCCTCAAACGGATGGACAAACTGAAGTTTTCAATATAACTTTGGGAACACTTTTGCGTGCTATTCTTAAAAAGAACTTGGATTGACATTTCTATGGACTTTATTTTGGGGTTGTTGTGGATAGATTCTCTAAGATGGCACATTTTATAGCTTGTCAAAAAACCGATGATGCTTCAAACATTGCGGATTTGTTCTTTAGAGAAGTCGCTAGGTTGCATGGCATGCCTAGGACTATTGTTTCTCGTCGCAATGTTAGATTTTTGAGTTACTTTTGGAATAATTTATGGGCTAAACTTGGCACAAAATTGTTGTTTTCTACTACTTGTCATCCTCAAACGGATGGACAAACTGAAGTTGTCAATAGAACTTTGGGAACACGTTTGCGTGCTATTCTTAAAAAGAACTTGGATTGACATTTCTATGGATTTTATTTTGGGGTTGCCTAGGACTAAGAAGGGGATGTATTCTATTTTCGTTGTTGTGGATAGATTCTCTAAGATGGCACATTTTATAGCTTGTCATAAAACCGATGATGCTTCAAACATTGCGGATTTGTTCTTTAGAGAAGTCGCTAGGTTACTTGGCATGCCTAGGACTATTGTTTCTGGTCGCGATGTCAAATTCTTGAGTTACTTTTGGAAGACTTTATGGGCTGAACTTGGCACAAAATTGTTGTTTTCTACTACTTGTCATCCTCAAACGGATGGACAAACTGAAGTTGTCAATATAACTTTTGGAACATTTTATAGCTTGTCATAAAACCGATGATGCTTCAAACATTGCGGATTTGTTCTTTAGAGAAGTCGCTAGGTTGCTTGGCATGCCTAGGACTATTGTTTCTGGTCGCGATGTTAAATTCTTGAGTTACTTTTGGAAGACTTTATGGGCTGAACTTGGCACAAAATTGTTGTTTTCTTCTACTTGTCATCCTCAAACGGATGGACAAACTGAAGTTTTCAATATAACTTTGGGAACACTTTTGCGTGCTATTCTTAAAAAGAACTTGGATTGACATTTCTATGGACTTTATTTTGGGGTTGTTGTGGATAGATTCTTTAAGATGGCACATTTTATAGCTTGTCAAAAAACCGATGATGCTTCAAACATTGCGGATTTGTTCTTTAGAGAAGTCGCTAGGTTGCATGGCATGCCTAGGACTATTGTTTCTCGTCGCAATGTTAGATTTTTGAGTTACTTTTGGAATAATTTATGGGCTAAACTTGGCACAAAATTGTTGTTTTCTACTACTTGTCATCCTCAAACGGATGGACAAACTGAAGTTGTCAATAGAACTTTGGGAACACGTTTGCGTGCTATTCTTAAAAAGAACTTGGATTGACATTTCTATGGACTTTATTTTGGGGTTGCCTAGGCCTAAGAAGAGGAGGGATTCTATTTTAGTTGTTGTGGATAGATTCTCTAAGATGGCACTTTTTATAGCTTGTCATAAAACCGATGATGCTTCAAACATTGCGGATTTGTTCTTTAGAGAAGTCGCTAGGTTGCTTGGCATGCCTAGGACTATTGTTTCTGGTCGCGATGTTAAATTCTTGAGTTACTTTTGGAATACTTTATGGGCTGAACTTGGCACAAAATTGTTGTTTTCTACTACTTGTCATCCTCAAACTGATGCACAAACTGAATTTTTCAATAGAACTTTGGGAACACCTTTGCGTGCTATTCTTAAAAAGAACTTGGATTGACATTTCTATGGATTTTATTTTGGGTTGCCTAGGACTAAGAAGGGGATGTATTCTATTTTTGTTGTTGTGGATAGATTCTGTAAGATGGCACATTTTATAGCTTGTCATAAAACCGATGATGCTTCAAACATTGCGGATTTGTTCTTTAGAGAAGTCGCTAGGTTTCTTGGCATGCCTAGGACTATTGTTTCTGGTCGCGATGTCAAATTCTTGAGTTACTTTTGGAAGACTTTATGGGCTGAACTTGGCACAAAATTGTTGTTTTCTTCTACTTGTCATCCTCAAACGGATGGACAAACTGAAGTTGTCAATATAACTTTTGGAACACTTTTGCGTGCTATTCTTAAAAAGAACTTGGATTGACATTTCTCTGGACTTTATTTAGGAGTTGCCTAGGCCTAAGAAGAGGAGGGATTCTATTTTTGTAGTTGTGGATAGATTCTCTAAGATGGCACATTTTATAGCTTGTCATAAAACCGATGATGCTTCAAACATTGCGGATTTGTTCTTTGGAGAAGTCGCTAGGTTGCTTGGCATGCCTAGGACTATTGTTTCTGGTCGCGATGTCAAATTCTTGAGTTACTTTTGGAAGACTTTATGGGCTCAACTTGGCACAAAATTGTTGTTTTCTACTACTTGTCATCCTCAAATGGATGGACAAACTGAAGTTGTCAATATAACTTTTGGAACATTTTATAGCTTGTCATAAAACCGATGATGCTTCAAACATTGCGGATTTGTTCTTTAGAGAAGTCGCTAGGTTGCTTGGCATGCCTAGGACTATTGTTTCTGGTCGCGATGTTAAATTCTTGAGTTACTTTTGGAAGACTTTATGGGCTGAACTTGGCACAAAATTGTTGTTTTCTTCTACTTGTCATCCTCAAACGGATGGACAAACTGAAGTTTTCAATATAACTTTGGGAACACTTTTGCGTGCTATTCTTAAAAAGAACTTGGATTGACATTTCTATGGACTTTATTTTGGGGTTGTTGTGGATAGATTCTCTAAGATGGCAAATTTTATAGCTTGTCATAAAACCGATGATGCTTCAAACATTGCGGATTTGTTCTTTAGAGAAGTCGCTAGGTTGCATGACATGCCTAGGACTACTGTTTCTCGTCGCAATGTTAGATTTTTGAGTTACTTTTGGAATAATTTATGGGCTAAACTTGGCACAAAATTGTTGTTTTCTACTACTTGTCATCCTCAAACGGATGGACAAACTGAAGTTGTCAATAGAACTTTGGGAACACCTTTGCGTGCTATTCTTAAAAAGAACTTGGATTGACATTTCTATGGATTTTATTTTGGGGTTGACTAGGACTAAGAAGGGGATGTATTCTATTTTTGTTGTTGTAGATAGATTCTCTAAGATGGCACATTTTATAGCTTGTCATAAAACCGATGATGCTTCAAACATTGCGGATTTGTTCTTAGAGAAGTCGCTAGGTTGCTTGGCATGCCTAGGACTATTGTTTCTGGTCGCGATGTCAAATTCTTGAGTTACTTTTGGAAGACTTTATGGGCTGAACTTGGCACAAAATTGTTGTTTTCTACTACTTGTCATCCTCAAACGGATGGACAAACTGAAGTTGTCAATATAACTTTTGGAACATTTTATAGCTTGTCATAAAACCGATGATGCTTCAAACATTGCGGATTTGTTCTTTAGAGAAGTCGCTAGGTTGCTTGGCATGCCTAGGACTATTGTTTCTGGTCGCGATGTTAAATTCTTGAGTTACTTTTGGAAGACTTTATGGGCTGAACTTGTCACAAAATTGTTGTTTTCTTCTACTTGTCATCCTCAAACGGATGGACAAACTAAAGTTTTCAATATAACTTTGGGAACACTTTTGCGTGCTATTCTTAAAAAGAACTTGGATTGACATTTCTATGGACTTTATTTTGGGGTTGTTGTGGATAGATTCTCTAAGATGGCACATTTTATAGCTTGTCATAAAACCGATGATGCTTCAAACATTGCGGATTTGTTCTTTAGAGAAGTCGCTAGGTTGCATGTCATGCCTAGGACAATTGTTTCTCGTCGCAATGTTAGATTTTTGAGTTACTTTTGGAATAATTTATGGGCTAAACTTGGCACAAAATTGTTGTTTTCTACTACTTGTCATCCTCAAACGGATGGACAAACTGAAGTTGTCAATAGAACTTTGGGAACACCTTTGCGTGCTATTCTTAAAAAGAACTTGGATTGACATTTCTATGGACTTTATTTTGGGGTTGTTGTGGATAGATTCTCTAAGATGGCACATTTTATAGCTTGTCATAAAAATCGATGATGCTTCAAACATTGCGGATTTGTTCTTTAGAGAAGTCGCTAGGTTGCATGACATGCCTAGGACTACTGTTTCTCGTCGCAATGTTAGATTTTTGAGTTACTTTTGGAATAATTTATGGGCTAAACTTGGCACAAAATTGTTGTTTTCTACTACTTGTCATCCTCAAACGGATGGACAAACTGAAGTTGTCAATAGAACTTTGGGAACACCTTTGCGTGCTATTCTTAAAAAGAACTTGGATTGACATTTCTATGGATTTTATTTTGGGGTTGACTAGGACTAAGAAGGGGATGTATTCTATTTTTGTTGTTGTAGATAGATTCTCTAAGATGGCACATTTTATAGCTTGTCATAAAACCGATGATGCTTCAAACATTGCGGATTTGTTCTTAGAGAAGTCGCTAGGTTGCTTGGCATGCCTAGGACTATTGTTTCTGGTCGCGATGTCAAATTCTTGAGTTACTTTTGGAAGACTTTATGGGCTGAACTTGGCACAAAATTGTTGTTTTCTACTACTTGTCATCCTCAAACGGATGGACAAACTGAAGTTGTCAATATAACTTTTGGAACATTTTATAGCTTGTCATAAAACCGATGATGCTTCAAACATTGCGGATTTGTTCTTTAGAGAAGTCGCTAGGTTGCTTGGCATGCCTAGGACTATTGTTTCTGGTCGCGATGTTAAATTCTTGAGTTACTTTTGGAAGACTTTATGGGCTGAACTTGTCACAAAATTGTTGTTTTCTTCTACTTGTCATCCTCAAACGGATGGACAAACTCAAGTTTTCAATATAACTTTGGGAACACTTTTGCGAGCTATTCTTAAAAAGAACTTGGATTGACATTTCTATGGACTTTATTTTGGGGTTGTTGTGGATAGATTCTCTAAGATGGCACATTTTATAGCTTGTCATAAAACCGATGATGCTTCAAACATTGCGGATTTGTTCTTTAGAGAAGTCGCTAGGTTGCATGACATGCCTAGGGCAATTGTTTCTCGTCGCAATGTTAGATTTTTGAGTTACTTTTGGAATAATTTATGGGCTAAACTTGGCACAGAATTGTTGTTTTCTACTACTTGTCATCCTCAAACGGATGGACAAACTGAAGTTGTCAATAGAACTTTGGGAACACCTTTGCGTGCTATTCTTAAAAAGAACTTGGATTGACATTTCTATGGATTTTATTTTGGGGTTGCCTAGGACTAAGAAGGGGATGTATTCTATTTTTGTTGTTGTGGATAGATTCTCTAAGATGGCACATTTTAGCTTGTCATAAAACCGATGATGCTTCAAACATTGCGGATTTGTTCTTTAGAGAAGTCGCTAGGTTGCTTGGCATGCCTAGGACTATTGTTTCTGGTCGCGATGTCAAATTCTTGAGTTACTTTTGGAAGACTTTATGGGCTGAACTTGGCACAAAATTGTTGTTTTCTACTACTTGTCATCCTCAAACGGATGGACAAACTGAAGTTGTCAATATAACTTTTGGAACATTTTATAGCTTGTCATAAAACCGATGATGCTTCAAACATTGCGGATTTGTTCTTTAGAAAAGTCGCTAGGTAGCTTGGCATGCCTTGGACTATTGTTTCTGGTCGCGATGTTAAATTCTTGAGTTACTTTTGGAAGACTTTATGGGCTGAACTTGGCACAAAATTGTTGTTTTCTTCTACTTGTCATCCTCAAACAGATGGACAAACTGAAGTTTTCAATATAACTTTAGGAACATTTTGCGTGCTATTCTTAAAAAGAACTTGGATTGACATTTCTATGGACTTTATTTTGGGGTTGCCTAGGCCTAAGAAGAGGAGGGATTCTATTTTAGTTGTTGTGGTCAGATTCTTTAAGATGGCACTTTTTATAGCTTGTCATAAAACCGATGATGCTTCAAACATTGCGGATTTGTTCTTTGGAGAAGTCGCTAGGTTGCTTGGCATGCCTAGGACTATTGTTTATGGTCGCGATGTCAAATTCTTTAGTTACTTTTGGAAGACTTTATGGGCTGAACTTGGCACAAAATTGTTGTTTTCTACTACTTGTCATCCTCAAACGGATGGACAAACTGAAGTTGTCAATATAACTTTTGGAACATTTTATAGCTTGTCATAAAACCGATGATGCTTCAAAAATTGCGGATTTGTTCTTTAGAGAAGTCGCTAGGTTGCTTGGCATGCCTAGGACTATTGTTTCTGGTCGCGATATTAAATTCTTGAGTTACTTTTGGAATACTTTATGGGCTGAACTTGGCGCAAAATTGTTGTTTTCTACTACTTTTCATCCTCAAACTGATGCACAAACTGAATTTTTCAATAGAACTTTGGGAACACCTTTGCGTGCTATTCTTAAAAAGAACTTGGATTGACATTTCTATGGATTTTATTTTGGGTTGCCTAGGACTAAGAAGGGGATGTATTCTATTTTTGTTGTTGTGGATAGATTCTCTAAGATGGCACATTTTATAGCTTGTCATAAAACCGATGATGCTTCAAACATTGCGGATTTGTTCTTTAGAGAAGTCGCTAGGTTGCTTGGCATGCCTAGGACTATTGTTTCTGGTCGCGATGTCAAATTCTTGAGTTACTTTTGGAAGACTTTATGGGCTGAACTTGGCACAAAATTGTTGTTTTCTACTACTTGTCATCCTCAAACGGATGGACAAACTGAAGTTGTCAATATAACTTTTGGAACACTTTTGCGTGCTATTCTTAAAAAGAACTTGGATTGACATTTCTCTGGACTTTATTTAGGAGTTGCCTAGGCCTAAGAAGAGGAGGGATTCTATTTTTGTAGTTGTGGATAATTCTCTAAGATGGCACATTTTATAGCTTGTCATAAAACCGATGATGCTTCAAACATTGCGGATTTGTTCTTTGGAGAAGTCGCTAGGTTGCTTGGCATGCCTAGGACTATTGTTTCTGGTCGCGATGTCAAATTCTTGAGTTACTTTTGGAAGACTTTATGGGCTGAACTTGGCACAAAATTGTTGTTTTCTACTACTTGTCATCCTCAAACGGATGGACAAACTGAAGTTGTCAATATAACTTTTGGATCATTTTATAGCTTGTCATAAAACCGATGATGCTTCAAACATTGCGGATTTGTTCTTTAGAGAAGTCGCTAGGTTGCTTGGCATGCCTAGGACTATTGTTTCTGGTCGCGATGTTAAATTCTTGAGTAACTTTTGGAAGACTTTATGGGCTGAACTTGGCACAAAATTGTTGTTTTCTTCTACTTGTCATCCTCAAACGGATGGAAAAACTGAAGTTTTCAATATAACTTTGGGAACACTTTTGCGTGCTATTCTTAAAAAGAATTTGGATTGACATTTCTATGGACTTTATTTTGGGGTTGTTGTGGATAGATTCTCTAAGATGGCACATTTTATAGCTTGTCATAAAACCGATGATGCTTCAAACATTGCGGATTTGTTCTTTAGAGAAGTCGCTAGGTTGCATGACATGCCTAGGACTATTGTTTCTCGTCGCAATGTTAGATTTTTGAGTTACTTTTGGAATAATTTATGGGCTAAACTTGGCACAAAATTGTTGTTTTCTACTACTTGTCATCCTCAAACGGATGGACAAACTGAAGTTGTCAATAGAACTTTGGGAACACCTTTGCGTGCTATTCTTAAAAAGAACTTGGATTGACATTTCTATGGATTTTATTTTGGGTTGCCTAGGACTAAGAAGGGGATGTATTCTATTTTTGTTGTTGTGGATAGATTCTCTAAGATGGCACATTTTATAGCTTGTCATAAAACCGATGATGCTTCAAACATTGCGGATTTGTTCTTTAGAGAAGTCGCTAGGTTGCTTGGCATGCCTAGGACTATTGTTTCTGGTCGCGATGTCAAATTCTTGAGTTACTTTCGGAAGACTTTATGGGCTGAACTTGGCACAAAATTGTTGTTTTCTACTACTTGTCATCCTCAAACGGATGGACAAACTGAAGTTGTCAATATAACTTTTGGAACACTTTTGCGTGCTATTCTTAAAAAGAACTTGGATTGACATTTCTCTGGACTTTATTTAGGAGTTGCCTAGGCCTAAGAAGAGGAGGGATTCTATTTTTGTAGTTGTGGATAATTCTCTAAGATGGCACATTTTATAGCTTGTCATAAAACCGATGATGCTTCAAACATTGCGGATTTGTTCTTTGGAGAAGTCGCTAGGTTGCTTGGCATGCCTAGGACTATTGTTTATGGTCGCGATGTCAAATTCTTGAGTTACTTTTGGAAGACTTTATGGGCTGAACTTGGCACAAAATTGTTGTTTTCTACTACTTGTCATCCTCAAACGGATGGACAAACTGAAGTTGTCAATATAACTTTTGGAACATTTTATAGCTTGTCATAAAACCGATGATGCTTCAAAAATTGCGGATTTGTTCTTTAGAGAAGTCGCTAGGTTGCTTGGCATGCCTAGGACTATTGTTTCTGGTCGCGATGTTAAATTCTTGAGTTACTTTTGGAATACTTTATGGGCTGAACTTGGCGCAAAATTGTTGTTTTCTACTACTTTTCATCCTCAAACTGATGCACAAACTGAATTTTTCAATAGAACTTTGGGAACACCTTTGCGTGCTATTCTTAAAAAGAACTTGGATTGACATTTCTATGGATTTTATTTTGGGTTGCCTAGGACTAAGAAGGGGATGTATTCTATTTTTGTTGTTGTGGATAGATTCTCTAAGATGGCACATTTTATAGCTTGTCATAAAACCGATGATGCTTCAAACATTGCGGATTTGTTCTTTAGAGAAGTCGCTAGGTTGCTTGGCATGCCTAGGACTATTGTTTCTGGTCGCGATGTCAAATTCTTGAGTTACTTTTGGAAGACTTTATGGGCTGAACTTGGCACAAAATTGTTGTTTTCTACTACTTGTCATCCTCAAACGGATGGACAAACTGAAGTTGTCAATATAACTTTTGGAACACTTTTGCGTGCTATTCTTAAAAAGAACTTGGATTGACATTTCTCTGGACTTTATTTAGGAGTTGCCTAGGCCTAAGAAGAGGAGGGATTCTATTTTTGTAGTTGTGGATAATTCTCTAAGATGGCACATTTTATAGCTTGTCATAAAACCGATGATGCTTCAAACATTGCGGATTTGTTCTTTGGAGAAGTCGCTAGGTTGCTTGGCATGCCTAGGACTATTGTTTCTGGTCGCGATGTCAAATTCTTGAGTTACTTTTGGAAGACTTTATGGGCTGAACTTGGCACAAAATTGTTGTTTTCTACTACTTGTCATCCTCAAACGGATGGACAAACTGAAGTTGTCAATATAACTTTTGGAACATTTTATAGCTTGTCATAAAACCGATGATGCTTCAAACATTGCGGATTTGTTCTTTAGAGAAGTCGCTAGGTTGCTTGGCATGCCTAGGACTATTGTTTCTGGTCGCGATGTTAAATTCTTGAGTAACTTTTGGAAGACTTTATGGGCTGAACTTGGCACAAAATTGTTGTTTTCTTCTACTTGTCATCCTCAAACGGATGGAAAAACTGAAGTTTTCAATATAACTTTGGGAACACTTTTGCGTGCTATTCTTAAAAAGAATTTGGATTGACATTTCTATGGACTTTATTTTGGGGTTGTTGTGGATAGATTCTCTAAGATGGCACATTTTATAGCTTGTCATAAAACCGATGATGCTTCAAACATTGCGGATTTGTTCTTTAGAGAAGTCGCTAGGTTGCATGACATGCCTAGGACTATTGTTTCTCGTCGCAATGTTAGATTTTTGAGTTACTTTTGGAATAATTTATGGGCTAAACTTGGCACAAAATTGTTGTTTTCTACTACTTGTCATCCTCAAACGGATGGACAAACTGAAGTTGTCAATAGAACTTTGGGAACACCTTTGCGTGCTATTCTTAAAAAGAACTTGGATTGACATTTCTATGGATTTTATTTTGGGTTGCCTAGGACTAAGAAGGGGATGTATTCTATTTTTGTTGTTGTGGATAGATTCTCTAAGATGGCACATTTTATAGCTTGTCATAAAACCGATGATGCTTCAAACATTGCGGATTTGTTCTTTAGAGAAGTCGCTAGGTTGCTTGGCATGCCTAGGACTATTGTTTCTGGTCGCGATGTCAAATTCTTGAGTTACTTTTGGAAGACTTTATGGGCTGAACTTGGCACAAAATTGTTGTTTTCTACTACTTGTCATCCGTTCTCTAAGATGGCACATTTTATAGCTTGTCATAAAACCGATGATGCTTCAAACATTGCGGATTTGTTCTTTGGAGAAGTCGCTAGGTTGCTTGGCATGCCTAGGACTATTGTTTCTGGTCGCGATGTCAAATTCTTGAGTTACTTTTGGAAGACTTTATGGGCTGAACTTGGCACAAAATTGTTGTTTTCTACTACTTGTCATCCTCAAACGGATGGACAAACTGAAGTTGTCAATATAACTTTTGGAACATTTTATAGCTTGTCATAAAACCGATGATGCTTCAAAAATTGCGGATTTGTTCTTTAGAGAAGTCGCTAGGTTGCTTGGCATGCCTAGGACTATTGTTTCTGGTCGCGATGTTAAATTCTTGAGTTACTTTTGAAATACTTTATGGGCTGAACTTGGCGCAAAATTGTTGTTTTCTACTACTTTTCATCCTCAAACTGATGCACAAACTGAATTTTTCAATAGAACTTTGGGAACACCTTTGCGTGCTATTCTTAAAAAGAACTTGGATTGACATTTCTATGGATTTTATTTTGGGTTGCCTAGGACTAAGAAGGGGATGTATTCTATTTTTGTTGTTGTGGATAGATTCTCTAAGATGGCACATTTTATAGCTTGTCATAAAACCGATGATGCTTCAAACATTGCGGATTTGTTCTTTAGAGAAGTCGCTAGGTTGCTTGGCATGCCTAGGACTATTGTTTCTGGTCGCGATGTCAAATTCTTGAGTTACTTTTGGAAGACTTTATGGGCTGAACTTGGCACAAAATTGTTGTTTTCTACTACTTGTCATCCTCAAACGGATGGACAAACTGAAGTTGTCAATATAACTTTTGGAACACTTTTGCGTGCTATTCTTAAAAAGAACTTGGATTGACATTTCTCTGGACTTTATTTAGGAGTTGCCTAGGCCTAAGAAGAGGAGGGATTCTATTTTTGTAGTTGTGGATAATTCTCTAAGATGGCACATTTTATAGCTTGTCATAAAACCGATGATGCTTCAAACATTGCGGATTTGTTCTTTGGAGAAGTCGCTAGGTTGCTTGGCATGCCTAGGACTATTGTTTCTGGTCGCGATGTCAAATTCTTGAGTTACTTTTGGAAGACTTTATGGGCTGAACTTGGCACAAAATTGTTTTTTTCTACTACTTGTCATCCTCAAACGGATGGACAAACTGAAGTTGTCAATATAACTTTTGGAACATTTTATAGCTTGTCATAAAACCGATGATGCTTCAAACATTGCGGATTTGTTCTTTAGAGAAGTCGCTAGGTTGCTTGGCATGCCTAGGACTATTGTTTCTGGTCGCGATGTTAAATTCTTGAGTTACTTTTGGAAGACTTTATGGGCTGAACTTGGCACAAAATTGTTGTTTTCTTCTACTTGTCATCCTCAAACGGATGGAAAAACTGAAGTTTTCAATATAACTTTGGGAACACTTTTGCGTGCTATTCTTAAAAAGAATTTGGATTGACATTTCTATGGACTTTATTTTGGGGTTGTTGTGGATAGATTCTCTAAGATGGCACATTTTATAGCTTGTCATAAAACCGATGATGCTTCAAACATTGCGGATTTGTTCTTTAGAGAAGTCGCTAGGTTGCATGACATGCCTAGGACTATTGTTTCTCGTCGCAATGTTAGATTTTTGAGTTACTTTTGGAATAATTTATGGGCTAAACTTGGCACAAAATTGTTGTTTTCTACTACTTGTCATCCTCAAACGGATGGACAAACTGAAGTTGTCAATAGAACTTTGGGAACACCTTTGCTTGCTATTCTTAAAAAGAACTTGGATTGACATTTCTATGGATTTTATTTTGGGGTTGCCTACGACTAAGAAGGGGATGTATTCTATTTTTGTTGTTGTAGATAGATTCTCTAAGATGGCACATTTTATAGCTTGTCATAAAACCGATGATGCTTCAAACATTGCGGATTTGTTCTTTAGAGAAGTCGCTAGGTTGCTTGGCATGCCTAGGACTATTGTTTCTGGTCGCGATGTCAAATTCTTGAGTTACTTTTGGAAGACTTTATGGGCTGAACTTGGCACAAAATTGTTGTTTTCTACTAATTGTCATCCTCAAACGGATGGACAAACTGAAGTTGTCAATATAACTTTTGGAACATTTTATAGCTTGTCATAAAACCGATGATGCTTCAAACATTGCGGATTTGTTCTTTAGAGAAGTCGCTAGGTTGCTTGGCATGCCTAGGACTATTGTTTCTGGTCGCGATGTTAAATTCTTGAGTTACTTTTGGAAGACTTTATGGGCTGAACTTGGCACAAAATTGTTGTTTTCTTCTACTTGTCATCCTCAAACGGATGGACAAACTGAAGTTTTCAATATAACTTTGGGAACACTTTTGCGTGCTATTCTTAAAAAGAACTTGGATTGACATTTCTATGGACTTTATTTTGGGGTTGTTGTGGATAGATTCTCTAAGATGGCACATTTTATAGCTTGTCAAAAAACCGATGATGCTTCAAACATTGCGGATTTGTTCTTTAGAGAAGTCGCTAGGTTGCATGGCATGCCTAGGACTATTGTTTCTCGTCGCAATGTTAGATTTTTGAGTTACTTTTGGAATAATTTATGGGCTAAACTTGGCACAAAATTGTTGTTTTCTACTACTTGTCATCCTCAAACGGATGGACAAACTGAAGTTGTCAATAGAACTTTGGGAACACGTTTGCTTGCTATTCTTAAAAAGAACTTGGATTGACATTTCTATGGATTTTATTTTGGGGTTGCCTAGGACTAAGAAGGGGATGTATTCTATTTTTGTTGTTGTGGATAGATTCTCTAAGATGGCACATTTTATAGCTTGTCATAAAACCGATGATGCTTCAAACATTGCGGATTTGTTCTTTAGAGAAGTCGCTAGGTTGCTTGGCATGCCTAGGACTATTGCTTCTGGTCGCGATGTCAAATTCTTGAGTTACTTTTGGAAGACTTTATGGGCTGAACTTGGCACAAAATTGTTGTTTTCTACTACTTGTCATCCTGAAACGGATGGACAAACTGAAGTTGTCAATATAACTTTTGGAACATTTTATAACTTGTCATAAAACCGATGATGCTTCAGACATTGCGGATTTGTTCTTTAGAGAAGTCGCTAGGTTGCTTGGCATGCCTAGGACTATTGTTTCTGGTCGCGATGTTAAATTCTTGAGTTACTTTTGGAAGACTTTATGGGCTGAACTTGGCACAAAATTGTTGTTTTCTTCTACTTGTCATCCTCAAACGGATGGACAAACTGAAGTTTTCAATATAACTTTGGGAACACTTTTGCGTGCTATTCTTAAAAAGAACTTGGATTGACATTTCTATGGACTTTATTTTGGGGTTGCCTAGGCCTAAGAAGAGGAGGGATTCTATTTTAGTTGTTGTGGATAGATTCTCTAAGATGGCACTTTTTATAGCTTGTCATAAAATCGATGATGCTTCAAACATTGCGGATTTGTTCTTTGGAGAAGTCGCTAGGTTGCTTGGCATGCCTAGGACTATTGTTTCTGGTCGCGATGTCAAATTCTTGAGTTACTTTTGGAAGACTTTATGGGCTGAACTTGGCACAAAATTGTTGTTTTCTACTACTTGTCATCCTCAAACGGATGGACAAACTGAAGTTGTCAATATAACTTTTGGAACATTTTATAGCTTGTCATAAAACCGATGATGCTTCAAAAATTGCGGATTTGTTCTTTAGAGAAGTCGCTAGGTTGCTTGGCATGCCTAGGACTATTGTTTCTGGTCGCGATGTTAAATTCTTGAGTTACTTTTGGAATACTTTATGGGCTGAACTTGGCGCAAAATTGTTGTTTTCTACTACTTTTCATCCTCAAACTGATGCACAAACTGAATTTTTCAATAGAACTTTGGGAACACCTTTGCGTGCTATTCTTAAAAAGAACTTGGATTGACATTTCTATGGATTTTATTTTGGGTTGCCTAGGACTAAGAAGGGGATGTATTCTATTTTTGTTGTTGTGGATAGATTCTCTAAGATGGCACATTTTATAGCTTGTCATAAAACCGATGATGCTTCAAACATTGCGGATTTGTTCTTTAGAGAAGTCGCTAGGTTGCTTGGCATGCCTAGGACTATTGTTTCTGGTCGCGATGTCAAATTCTTGAGTTACTTTTGGAAGACTTTATGGGCTGAACTTGGCACAAAATTGTTGTTTTCTACTACTTGTCATCCTCAAACGGATGGACAAACTGAAGTTGTCAATATAACTTTTGGAACACTTTTGCGTGCTATTCTTAAAAAGAACTTGGATTGACATTTCTCTGGACTTTATTTAGGAGTTGCCTAGGCCTAAGAAGAGGAGGGATTCTATTTTTGTAGTTGTGGATAATTCTCTAAGATGGCACATTTTATAGCTTGTCATAAAACCGATGATGCTTCAAACATTGCGGATTTGTTCTTTGGAGAAGTCGCTAGGTTGCTTGGCATGCCTAGGACTATTGTTTCTGGTCGCGATGTCAAATTCTTGAGTTACTTTTGGAAGACTTTATGGGCTGAACTTGGCACAAAATTGTTGTTTTCTACTACTTGTCATCCTCAAACGGATGGACAAACTGAAGTTGTCAATATAACTTTTGGAACATTTTATAGCTTGTCATAAAACCGATGATGCTTCAAACATTGCGGATTTGTTCTTTAGAGAAGTCGCTAGGTTGCTTGGCATGCCTAGGACTATTGTTTCTGGTCGCGATGTTAAATTCTTGAGTAACTTTTGGAAGACTTTATGGGCTGAACTTGGCACAAAATTGTTGTTTTCTTCTACTTGTCATCCTCAAACGGATGGAAAAACTGAAGTTTTCAATATAACTTTGGGAACACTTTTGCGTGCTATTCTTAAAAAGAATTTGGATTGACATTTCTATGGACTTTATTTTGGGGTTGTTGTGGATAGATTCTCTAAGATGGCACATTTTATAGCTTGTCATAAAACCGATGATGCTTCAAACATTGCGGATTTGTTCTTTAGAGAAGTCGCTAGGTTGCATGACATGCCTAGGACTATTGTTTCTCGTCGCAATGTTAGATTTTTGAGTTACTTTTGGAATAATTTATGGGCTAAACTTGACACAAAATTGTTGTTTTCTACTACTTGTCATCCTCAAACGGATGGACAAACTGAAGTTGTCAATAGAACTTTGGGAACACCTTTGCGTGCTATTCTTAAAAAGAACTTGGATTGACATTTCTATGGATTTTATTTTGGGGTTGCCTAGGACTAAGAAGGGGATGTATTCTATTTTTGTTGTTGTAGATAGATTCTCTAAGATGGCACATTTTATAGCTTGTCATAAAACCGATGATGCTTGAAACATTGCGGATTTGTTCTTTAGAGAAGTCGCTAGGTTGCTTGGCATGCCTAGGACTATTGTTTCTGGTCGCGATGTCAAATTCTTGAGTTACTTTTGGAAGACTTTATGGGCTGAACTTGGCACAAAATTGTTGTTTTCTACTAATTGTCATCCTCAAACGTAACTTTTGGAACATTTTATAGCTTGTCATAAAACCGATGATGCTTCAAACATTGCGGATTTGTTCTTTAGAGAAGTCGCTAGGTTGCTTGGCATGCCTAGGACTATTGTTTCTGGTCGCGATGTTAAATTCTTGAGTTACTTTTGGAAGACTTTATGGGCTGAACTTGGCACAAAATTGTTGTTTTCTTCTACTTGTCATCCTCAAACGGATGGACAAACTGAAGTTTTCAATATAACTTTGGGAACACTTTTGCGTGCTATTCTTAAAAAGAACTTGGATTGACATTTCTATGGACTTTATTTTGGGGTTGTTGTGGATAGATTCTCTAAGATGGCACATTTTATAGCTTGTCAAAAAACCGATGATGCTTCAAACATTGCGGATTTGTTCTTTAGAGAAGTCGCTAGGTTGCATGGCATGCCTAGGACTATTGTTTCTCGTCGCAATGTTAGATTTTTGAGTTACTTTTGGAATAATTTATGGGCTAAACTTGGCACAAAATTGTTGTTTTCTACTACTTGTCATCCTCAAACGGATGGACAAACTGAAGTTGTCAATAGAACTTTGGGAACACGTTTGCGTGCTATTCTTAAAAAGAACTTGGATTGACATTTCTATGGATTTTATTTTGGGGTTGCCTAGGACTAAGAAGGGGATGTATTCTATTTTTGTTGTTGTGGATAGATTCTCTAAGATGGCACATTTTATAGCTTGTCATAAAACCGATGATGCTTCAAACATTGCGGATTTGTTCTTTAGAGAAGTCGCTAGGTTGCTTGGCATGCCTAGGACTATTGCTTCTGGTCGCGATGTCAAATTCTTGAGTTACTTTTGGAAGACTTTATGGGCTGAACTTGGCACAAAATTGTTGTTTTCTACTACTTGTCATCCTGAAACGGATGGACAAACTGAAGTTGTCAATATAACTTTTGGAACATTTTATAGCTTGTCATAAAACCGATGATGCTTCAGACATTGCGGATTTGTTCTTTAGAGAAGTCGCTAGGTTGCTTGGCATGCCTAGGACTATTGTTTCTGGTCGCGATGTTAAATTCTTGAGTTACTTTTGGAAGACTTTATGGGCTGAACTTGGCACAAAATTGTTGTTTTCTTCTACTTGTCATCCTCAAACGGATGGACAAACTGAAGTTTTCAATATAACTTTGGGAACACTTTTGCGTGCTATTCTTAAAAAGAACTTGGATTGACATTTCTATGGACTTTATTTTGGGGTTGCCTAGGCCTAAGAAGAGGAGGGATTCTATTTTAGTTGTTGTGGATAGATTCTCTAAGATGGCACTTTTTATAGCTTGTCATAAAACCGATGATGCTTCAAACATTGCGGATTTGTTCTTTGGAGAAGTCGCTAGGTTGCTAGGCATGCCTAGGACTATTGTTTCTGGTCGCGATGTCAAATTCTTGAGTTACTTTTGGAAGACTTTATGGGCTGAACTTGGCACAAAATTGTTGTTTTCTACTACTTGTCATCCTCAAACGGATGGACAAACTGAAGTTGTCAATATAACTTTTGGAACATTTTATAGCTTGTCATAAAACCGATGATGCTTCAAACATTGCGGATTTGTTCTTTAGAGAAGTCGCTAGGTTGCATGGCATTCCTAGGACTATTGATTCTGGTCGCGATGTTAAATTCTTGAGTTACTTTTGGAAGACTTTATGGGCTAAACTTGGCACAAAATTGTTGTTTTATACTACTTGTCATCCTCAAACTGATGGACAAACTTTAGTTGTCCATAGAACTTTGCGAACTCTTTTGCGTGCTATTCTTAAAAGGAACTTGGATTGACATTTCTATGGACTTTAGTTTGGGGTTGCCTAGGCCTAAGAAGAGGAGGGATTCTATTTTAGTTGTTGTGGATAGATTCTCTAAGATGACACTTTTTATAGCTTGTCATAAAACCGATGATGCTTCAAACATTGCGGATTTGTTCTTTAAAGAAGTCGCTAGGTTGCATGGCATGCCTAGGACTATTGTTTCTGGTCGCAATGTTAAATTTTTGAGTTACTTTTGGAATAATTTATGGGCTAAACTTGGCACAAAATTGTTGTTTTCTACCACTTGTCATCCTCAAACGGATGGACAAACTGAAGTTGTCAATGGAACTTTGGGAACACCTTTGCGTGCTATTCTTTGAAAGAACTTGGATTGACAATTCTATGGACTTTATTTTGGGGTTGCCTAGGACTAAGAAGGGGAGGGATTCTATTTTTGTTGTTGTGGATAGATTCTCTAAGATGGCACATTTTATAGCTTTTCATAAACCGATGATGCTTCAAAAATTGCGGATTTGTTCTTTAGAGAAGTCGCTAGGTTGCTTGGCATGCCTAGGACTATTGTTTCTGGTCGCGATGTTAAATTCTTGAGTTACTTTTGGAATACTTTATGGGCTGAACTTGGCGCAAAATTGTTGTTTTCTACTACTTGTCATCCTCAAAATGATGGACAGACTGAATTTTTCAATAGAACTTTGGGAACACCTTTGCGTGCTATTCTTAAAAAGAACTTGGATTGACATTTCTATGGATTTTATTTTGGGTTGCCTAGGACTAAGAAGGGGATGTATTCTATTTTTGTTGTTGTGGATAGATTCTCTAAGATGGCACATTTTATAGCTTGTCATAAAACCGATGATGCTTCAAACATTGCGGATTTGTTCTTTAGAGAAGTCGCTAGGTTGCTTGGCATGCCTAGGACTATTGTTTCTGGTCGCGATGTCAAATTCTTGAGTTACTTTTGGAAGACTTTATGGGCTGAACTTGGCACAAAATTGTTGTTTTCTACTACTTGTCATCCTCAAACGGATGGACAAACTGAAATTGTCAATATAACTTTTGGAACACTTTTGCGTGCTATTCTTAAAAAGAACTTGGATTGACATTTCTCTGGACTTTATTTAGGAGTTGCCTAGGCCTAAGAAGAGGAGGGATTCTATTTTTGTAGTTGTGGATAGATTCTCTAAGATGGCACATTTTATAGCTTGTCATAAAACCGATGATGCTTCAAACATTGCGGATTTGTTCTTTGGAGAAGTCGCTAGGTTGCTTGGCATGTCTAGGACTATTGTTTCTGGTCGCGATGTCAAATTCTTGAGTTACTTTTGGAAGACTTTATGGACTGAACTTGGCACAAAATTGTTGTTTTCTTCTATTTGTAGACGTGAATCTTGATACGAATAAATAGCAAACACGATTAAACAATCGCACCCTCTATTCAATTACGATAACAAGACCCGTGTGTTTTCCCGATCTTTGAAACAAGTAATGGATAGGTGTGATATTCACCTCTAAACTAGCTAGAGTTTAGCAACAAATAATCACGAGAGAAACAATCGCGTTTCAAGAGAACCTCCAAAGAACCCGCCCTTGGCAACCCTCGTGAAAATCGATCGACAAACGCCACAAAAGATAAATCTTTTGATAAGTTTGATTTGATACAACGCAAAAGTTATAACGAAACTTAAGCTTGTGTTGAGAGAATTCTCAATATCATAAAAGATGAATAATAATCAATTGTTGTATTTACAATCAATAAAATTCGTCTATATATTGACTACAAATCAAAAAGATATGAAATCTAGTTACCAAAATAAATAAAACTCTTATTTAGGAAACTAACTCTCCGTCAAAACTAAAGGGCACGGACCCCGTGTAGGCCTCCGGGTGAGGGTCCGTGTAGGCTCTGTAAAATTACTCTCCGGAAAACAATGGACACGGACCCCGTGCACAGGTCCGTGCTCGGGTCCGTGTAGACTCGGGTTTCTCTTCCTCAAATGTAATGGACACAGACCCCGTGTACTGGTCCGTGCTCGGGTCCGTGCAGCCTCGGTTCCTCAAAATAATGCTTGAATAATGTTCCTTCGGCTTTCCAACGTGCTCCCATGCATCACGAGCCCTTCTCCCTTGCTTATCAATAATTTGAACACCATGCCCGGCCACGTTCACATCAACTTGTCATCCTCAAACGGATGGACAAACTGAAGTTGTCAATATAACTTTTGGAACATTTTATAGCTTGTCATAAAACCGATGATGCTTCAAACATTGCGGATTTGTTCTTTAGAGAAGTCGCTAGGTTGCTTGGCATGCCTAGGACTATTGTTTCTGGTCGCGATGTTAAATTCTTGAGTTACTTTTGGAAGACTTTATGGGCTGAACTTGGCACAAAATTGTTGTTTTCTTCTAATTGTCATCCTCAAACGGATGGACAAACTAAAGTTTTCAATATAACTTTGGGAACACTTTTGCGTGCTATTCTTAAAAAGAACTTGGATTGACATTTCTATGGACTTTATTTTGGGGTTGTTGTGGATATATTCTCTAAGATGGCACATTTTATAGCTTGTCATAAAACCGATGATGCTTCAAACATTGCGGATTTGTTCTTTAGAGAAGTCGCTAGGTTGCATGACATGCCTAGGACTATTGTTTCTCGTCGCAATGTTAGATTTTTGAGTTACTTTTGGAATAATTTATGGGCTAAACTTGGCACAAAATTGTTGTTTTCTACTACTTGTCATCCTCAAACGGATGGACAAACTGAAGTTGTCAATAGAACTTTGAGAACACCTTTGCGTGCTATTCTTAAAAAGAACTTGGATTGATATTTCTATGGATTTTATTTTGGGGTTGCCTAGGACTAAGAAGGGGATGTATTCTATTTTTGTTGTTGTAGATAGATTCTCTAAGATGGCACATTTTATAGCTTGTCATAAAACCGATGATGCTTCCAACATTGCAGATTTGTTCTTTAGAGAAGTCGCTAGGTTGCTTGGCATGCCTAGGACTATTGTTTCTGGTCGCGATGTCAAATTCTTGAGTTACTTTTGGAAGACTTTATGGGCTGAACTTGGCACAAAATTGTTGTTTTCTACTACTTGTCATCCTCAAACGGATGGACAAACTGAAGTTGTCAATATAACTTTTGGAACATTTTATAGCTTGTCATAAAACCGATGATGCTTCAAACATTGCGGATTTGTTCTTTAGAGAAGTCGCTAGGTTGCTTGGCATGCCTAGGACTATTGTTTCTGGTCGCGATGTTAAATTCTTGAGTTACTTTTGGAAGACTTTTTATGGGCTGAACTTGGCACAAAATTGTTGTTTTCTTCTACTTGTCATGTGACACCCCAATCCTCTTTTAAAATAAAATACGCAGCGGAAATAAAATTTTCTCTTTTAAAAATATACGGAAGGAGTTTCAAAATACATTTCTTTAAATATCTTTACAAAATAAATACATGATCATTTAAATGACATAACAAAAACAAAACATCATTCCTATGATCATGCCAAAATCCTCCTTCCAACGGTGTATGCATATGACCCCCGATCTACAGTCAACGTCCCGAGGCACCACTCTGATCTGCATCACATGAAAATAACTGAAATGAGAATAAATCTCAGCAAGTGGAACTCTTATATAACAATGATCAATAACTCTGTAAAACATCTCTTTGAAATCATAAATACCATCAACTCTGAACTGTAAACTCTGAATATCAATAACATAGCAATAGCATATGAAATATGATGGTATTTCTCTTTTGCTCTGGGGATTGATATCAATAGTATCTCTGCTCTGGGGTGCTCGTATCCCAAATCGATATAAATACCGATAACTCTGAGGGATATAAGCCTATAGGCGATGATCATCTAATATTGCATGCAATCTCTGACTATGTATTTATCAATCCGAAAACATTTGAACTCTGAATAGCATTTAAGGCCGTCCTTTCACAATCTCATATTTTCTCTTGTATTCCCTTTTTAACAATAGTGAGATATACAATACCTCCAATAGATAATCAATGAAATCAATACAGAACAATGGATCAATGGAAGGGAATATCACTTTAAAATCTTTAAAACACAATACATATAATATCATGTGAGCAAAAAGGATGAAATTCCACTTACAAACCACAACAAACACCTCAACTTAGCTCTTGATCACCACCTACAACAAATAATCCACAAATAACACCAATATCAACTAAATATCCAAGATTACAAGCTAAATAATCCATAAATCCACATAAACAACCAACCTAAACAACTCTTAATTTACAACCTTAACAGAATCGCACCAAAAGCTTACCCAAGCTTCCTAGCACCAAGGAGAACGTCGAACTCAAGTCGAAATTCCAAACAAACGCTTGAATCGAAGATAGGGAGTGAAAGAAATGATGAAAAACCCTAAAATGGAGAGAAAATGCGAAAATGAGAAGGAAAGAAAAAGGAAAAGTGAGGGCCAACCACTTCAAAATCGACTAAATATCTCGCCCATACCTTCACCGCGGGGGCGCCAACACAAGGACCGCGGGTGCGCCTAAGTTACGGCATTCACAAAAATTCTGGAACACGAACAGCGCGGGTGCGGCGACGCAAGCAGCGCGGGTACGGTCTCTACCGCGGGTGCGGTCCCTACATCACCGCGGGTGCGGTGATGCTACGGCATTCCAACTCCAAAACAGCACAGTACACCGCGGGGGCACACCAGTTAAGAGCGCGGGTGCACTCAAGTCACGGCCAAGCACTATTCCCATGCAACTAAAATCGAACCGACACTCTGAAACGAACAACCAACATCAACTAACACCTCAAGACAATAAAACTAACAATACTATAGCCCAAAAGTACAACTCTGAACATCTAATCAAATATCCCAAAATAACAAACGAAACTTAAATCGTACCGTACACCGGGCTCGGCTATTACAATCTCCCCCCCTTAAGGGAATTTCGTCCGCGAAATTGACGTCACGGCACGAACAACTCAGGATACTTCTCTCTTATCTCCTCCTCTGATTCCCACGTAGCCTCTTCTAACAAATGGTTCCTCCAAAGAACTTTGACAATGCCGATCTCTTTGTTCCTCAACACTCTAACTGTGCGATCCAGAATCTGAATCGGAATCTCTTGATACGTCAAATTCGGCGTCAAGTCCAATGGCTCATGGCGAAGAACATGGGAAGGATCTGCAACATACTTCCTGAGCATCGATACGTGAAAAACATTATGGACTCTGTCAAGATCTGGAGGTAGGGCTAATCTGTAGGCTCGATCGCCAACTCTGTCCAATATCTCAAATGGACCAATAAATCTAGGACTCAACTTGCCCTTCTTGCCAAATCGCATCACACCCTTGAGAGGTGCTATCTTCAGAAACACGTGATCGCCAACCTCGAACTGCAAAGGCCTACGACGAACATCTGCATAGCTCTTCTGTCTGGACTGGGCAGTCTTCATCCTTTCTCTGATGACAGCAACAACATCGGCAGTCTGCTGGACCAACTCTGGTCCCAACATCTTCCTCTCACCAACCTCGTCCCAATACAAGGGAGATCTGCATTTTCTGCCATAAAGTGCCTCATACGGTGCCATGCCAATCGTCGCCTGGTAGCTATTATTATAAGTGAACTCAACCAAAGGCAACAAAGAATCCCAGCTACCTGGAAAGTCTATAGTACACGCTCTGAGCATATCCTCAAGAATCTAAATGACTCTCTCTGACTGACCATCGCTCTGAGGATGATAGGCTGTACTGAACGCTAACCGCGAACCCATAGCTCTGTGCAAACTCTTCCAAAACTCTGAAGTAAATCTAGGGTCACGATCAGACACGATCGACACAGGGACACCATGAAGTCTGACAATCTCTGCTATGTAGTCCTTGGCATACTGGTTCATCGAATACGTCGTCTTGACTGGAAGAAAGTGCGCTGACTTAGTCAATCGATCAACGATAACCCAAATAGAATTGAAACCTCTCTGCACTCTGGGAAGACCAGTCACGAAATCTATCGTAATATGCTCCCACTTCCACTGAGGAATCGGCAATGACAACAATGTCCCAGCAGGTCTCTGGTGCTCAATCTTCACCTGCTGACAAGTAAGGCACTGAGAAATGAACACGGCAACATCCTTCTTCATACCTGGCCACCAGTAGAGTCGACGAAGATCCTGATACATCTTCGTACTGCCTGGATGAATCGAATACGGCGCGGTATGAGCCTCTGTCAGAATATCTCTACGAATATCATCGCCAACAGGAACACAAATACGACCTCTGAAAGTCACCAAACCATCACCATTCAAGGCAAACTCTGAATTACCTCTAATCTCTGCTCTATCTCTCAACTCTGTCAACTGAACATCAGTCGACTGCTCTCTACGAATCCTGTCCGTCAATGAAAATCGAATAACCAACGTTGAAAGACGAGCAATGGTGCCTGGAATCACCAGATCAATCTCCTCTCTCTGCAAATCCATCAGCAACGGTCTCTGAATCAAAGAACTCAATGAAGCACTCGACTTACGACTCAAAGCATCAGCCACAACATTCGCCTTCCCTGGGTGATAACTGATAGTCACATCGTAATCTTTGACCAGCTCTAACCATCTTTCTGCCGCATATTGAGCTCTCTCTGAGAAAACAGATACTTCAAACTCTTGTGGTCTGTGAAAATCTCACACTTTTCGCCATACAAGTAGTGTCTCCAAATCTTCAGGGCGAAAACCACAGCTGCCAACTCTAAATCATGCGTCGGATAATTCTTCTCATAATCCTTCAACTGGCGAGAAGCATAGGCAATGACCTTACCTCTCTGCATCAACACTGCCCCGAGACCCTTCTTCGACGCATCGGTATAGACCACAAAATCCTCTGAACCACTGGGCAATGCGAGAATAGGAGCTGACGTCAATCTATCCTTCAACTCCTGAAATGCGCTCTGGCAATCTATAGACCACTCGAACTTCACAGTATTCCTTGTCAAATTGGACAATGGCAGGGAAATCTTGGAAAAGTCTGAAATGAATCGACGATAATAACCCGCCAAACCAAGGAAACTTTGTACCTCAGAAACAGTCGTAGGAATAGGCCACTTCTGAATCGCCTCTATCTTCATCGGATCAACAGCAATGCCATCCCTCGAAACGACATGGCCTAGAAAAGAAATCTGATCCAACCAAAACTCACACTTCTTCAACTTGGCAAACAACCTCCGCTCTCTCAACAACTGGAGCACAACTCTGAGATGCTCTGAATGAAGCTCTCTGGTCTTAGAATAGATCAAGATATCATCGATGAAGACAATGACAAAGCTATCCAAATAAGACTTGAACACACGGTTCATCAGGTCCATGAAGACAGAAGGGGCATTGGTCAAACCAAAAGACATCACGAGAAACTCATAGTGACCATACCTGGTCCGGAATGCCGTCTTAGGGATATCGGACTCCCTAACCTTCAACTGATAGTAGCCAGACCGAAGATCAATCTTCGAGAAAACAGTGGCACCCTGGAGTTGGTCAAACAAATCATCAATCCGTGGCAACGGATACTTGTTCTTGATCGTCACTTTGTTAAGCTCCCTATAATCGACACACAGACGCAAAGAACCATCCTTCTTCTTAACAAATAGAACCGGAGCTCCCCAAGGCGAAGAACTCGGACGAATAAAACCCTTATCTAGAAGATCCTGCAACTGCGTCTTCAACTCTTTCATCTCAGTAGGAGCCATCCTATACGGAGCCTTAGAAATAGGAACCGTACCTGGAGCAAGATCAATAACAAACTCTACATCTCTATCCGGCGGCAAACCCGGAACATCATCCTCAAACACATCAGCAAACTCCCTCACCACATCAATATCATCAATATTCAACTTAATCAGTCTATCAACATCCACAACAGATGCCAGAAAAACATCACAACCTCTACACAATAGCCTCTCAGCATCAAGACACGAAATAAAAGGAAGGACCAGCGAAGTACCTGAGCTGGCGAGAACTCCTCCCTGGCCATCATCTGCAAAAGTCACCGTCTTAGCAACGCAATCAATAACAGCACGATAGGTCGACAGCCAATCCATGCCAAGAATAACATCAAAGGCAACCATCGGGATCACAATCAAATCAGCAAAGACCTCTCGATCAACAAAACGAACGGGGCACGCATACACTATGGAGGTCGGGCACAAAACATCTCCCGAAGGCAAAACAACACTAAGCTGAAGGGGAATAACAGAAGGAACTATACCCAAAGATCTCAAAAACAATTCAGACATAAAAGAATGAGTAGCACCAGTATCAATCAAAGTAGTAGCTACTCTGCCTGAAATTAAAATGGAACTAGAGATTACAGAAGAATTACGATTAATACCTTCCTTAGTCATCGAAAAGATACGACCCTGCACCTTCTCCTGGCTAGCTCCCTTAGGACAATCTCTGGAAATGTGGCCTGGCATGCCACAACGATAGCAAGAACGAGTGCCAAATCTACACTCTCCACGATGAGGTCTGCCACACTTGGGACACAAGGATCTCTCAGAATCAGACGGAGCAACTGGCGCTGAAGGTGGCCTAGGACTCTGATCCACCTTGCCCTTCCCTTTGAATCGATCTCTGCCACGCTGACCTGAACTCTGGCCTCTCTGAACACTAGCCTAGTGCCTCGCCTGTCTCTCCCTGGCGATATCCTTCTCGTCCTGCTCTGCTAGCAACGCCTTGGACACAATCTCCTTGAAAGTAACAGCCTTGGACATATTGATATCACGCCTGATCTCCGCTCTAAGGCCTCGAATGAAGTGAGCGCCTTTATCTTTATCACTGGTAGCAATGTACGGAGCAAATAGGCAGCCCTCCTCGAACCTGAGAATATACTCATCTACATTCAGGCTCCCCTGACGAAGCTCCAGAAACTCTGTAACCTTCCTCGCTCGCAAAGCATCAGGAAAGTACTTGTCGTAGAAAAGCTCAGTAAACTCAGACCACTTCAATGCCGAGACATCAATGCCAACCTTGGTTGCATTCCACCACAAACGTGCAGCTTTAACCAGCATAAAAACAGCACAACTGATACGATCTCTGTCCTCATAGTGGAGATGATCAAAAATCGCCTCCAAAGCCTTGACCCACTCTACTGCAGCTAAAGGATCGGAGCTGCCTGGAAACTCGGGTGGATCCATCCTCTTAAACGCAGAAAAGATAGCATCAGAACCAACTGCAGCTGGAGCAACCTGCCCTCTACCTTGGCCTCTGCCCTGGCCTGCTCCTTGCAGTCTAAGCAACTGCTGGATCTGCTCACTGTGAACCTTAGCCTGCTCCTTCAGTAACTTGCCGAACTCGTCGACAACTCTCGAGGACGAACTATCCTCCCCCTCTGACGCCTTACGCTTAGGAGGCATCCTCTACTCTACAATGCTCACAAGACACCAATCAATACAAAACAATAGATAGATGCAAAGAAAACATACCCGGACAGTTGAAAGTAGACGAAGTCATATGCATTGGTCCGAAGAAAATCTCGCTCTGATACCACTAAATGTGACACCCCAATCCTCTTTTAAAATAAAATACGCAGCGGAAATAAAATTTTCTCTTTTAAAAATATACGGAAGGAGTTTCAAAATACATTTCTTTAAATATCTTTACAAAATAAATACATGATCATTTAAATGACATAACAAAAACAAAACATCATTCCTATGATCATGCCAAAATCCTCCTTCCAACGGTGTATGCATATGACCCCCGATCTACAGTCAACGTCCCGAGGCACCACTCTGATCTGTATCACATGAAAATAACTGAAATGAGAATAAATCTCAGCAAGTGGAACTCTTATATAACAATGATCAATAACTCTGTAAAACATCTCTTTGAAATCATAAATACCATCAACTCTGAACTGTAAACTCTGAATATCAATAACATAGCAATAGCATATGAAATATGATGGTATTTCTCTTTTGCTCTGGGGATTGATATCAATAGTATCTCTGCTCTGGGGTGCTCGTATCCCAAATCGATATAAATACCGATAACTCTGAGGGATATAAGCCTATAGGCGATGATCATCTAATATTGCATGCAATCTCTGACTATGTATTTATCAATCCGAAAACATTTGAACTCTGAATAGCATTTAAGGCCGTCCTTTCACAATCTCATATTTTCTCTTGTATTCCCTTTTTAACAATAGTGAGATATACAATACCTCCAATAGATAATCAATGAAATCTGATATGAATCTTGACACGAATAAATAGCAAACACGATTAAAAATAAATCGCGCCCTCTATTCAATTACGATATTAAGATTCGTGTGTTTTTCCCGATCTTTTGAATCAAGTAATATGTGATATTCACCTCTAAACTAGCAAGAGTTTAGCAACAAATAAACACGAGGATAAACAATCGAAAACTATACGAACCTTCGAAGAACTTTGCCTACGACAATCCGCACAAGCAACGATCGACAAACGCCACAAAGTTAAAAACTTTGATAAGTTTGATTTGATTTGACAAAGCTTGGCTTTGAAAAAAATTAAGAGAAAATTCTCAAAAGTTTGATAAACTCAAAATATTATGTGTATTGTGTGTAATTTTTCGTCCAACATAGTCAATATATCAAAAGATATCAAGAAATCTAGTCTCCCAAAATAATAAAACTCTAGAAAAGGAAATAAATCCGTGCAGAAAACGCTAGGCACGGACCCCGTGCAGCCCTCCGTGTCTGGGTCCGTGTACATACTGTACTAATCTTCAGCCTGGATCAAGGGACACGGACCCCGTGCTCACCTCCGTGTACGGGTCCGTGTAGACACTGTATTCGCCAACTTCAAAGGGCACGGACCCCGTGCCTGGGTCCGTCTCCAGGTCCGTGCAGGCACTGGATTTGCTCATCTCGGGTTGTGAAGGACACGGACCCCGTGTACAGGTCCGTGTACACGTCCGTGTAGCCTCGGGTTTCTCCAACAATGCTTGAATGATTTTCTTTTGGTTCCCAAACGCCACTCCCACGAATTTCCATGCCTTCCTCGGCGCGTGGCTGTCCATGATCGCATCATCCTCCCCTTCTTGAAAAGGATTTGTCCTCAAATCCGTGCTACCTACACAAAAAGGAAGCAAGTTAGTAATGACAAAGATTATGTGACCAACATGCTTACCTCGAAGTTCAATTTTGTAGGTGCTATCCCCCATGTGCGCCATTGACATTTGGAACCTCAACTTCTTGGTTGCTCTCTTCTTGTAAACATCACTTACACCAAATATCAAATAACAAGTGACATGAAAGGATAGTGACAATATCGCATTAAGCATCATAAAGATTAAATTCCTCTTCTTCTTAGACCTAGTTAACAACGCAAAAATTTCAACACAAGTGCACAACCAAAGTTTACTAGGAATAAGAATTAAGTCATGCATGTCATAAAACCCTAGCCTAGTTGCTATCTTCATACATGCAAGACCCTCGTTACGACACCATTCGACATACCTTTTTATATGTAACCAACATAGAAATGCATGCATCTTATCAATAATGAAATCATAACAATATGCATCACTAGCGAGTAACTCATAAAACGAGCATAACATGAACAACTTAGTCTCCTTAAAAATAATATATTCATCATGGACAAAGAAATTCTTATAGTCATTCATGCTCTTCCCAAAGTCTTCATCAAACAAGTAGGAATCATGCAAATAGAACACACTAAATGTACTATCCCTGTCTTCATTCAACTCACCACATGAATTTAATCCTAATGCACATAGGTCATTGCCATGACAAAGTGTCAATTGGACAATCTTGGAACACTCAAAATCAATAACATTTGAATCTAATTCATGCAATGCATATTCATTCTCAATAATATGACACTTAGGTAACAAGACTAAACCACATTCACATCCTCTAAGCATCACATTTTCAACTTGTCCCCATAATTCTTGAAAACAAAACAACAATGAATTAAGGTAAGGGAGAAAATCATACCTCTCGGATGTTGCGGTGACAACTAACCTTACCTCATTGCTGTGGCTCTTGAATCCACATGGTTCATCCCATCGTATCCTCGCACCAACAACACTTGCTAGCCTCCCTATCATAACATCAATAGAATCCTGCAAAGAAAAATTAACAATGCTCGGGATTGAACCGGCGATATCATCACAATATGGATAAACCACTTTGTACAAAGGTACATGTAATGGTTTATGCAATAATAAGCAACTCTCATCCTCACTCTTTTCACTCCTTTGGGCCATCAAATTATTTTTCATTTCTTTTTCTTTGGCCTCTTTTCCTCTCTCTTTTTTCTTTTCTATGGTCATCTCACTCTTTTGTTCACTCTTTCTTTCGACCATATAATTTTCTTTTTCTTTTTCTAAGGCCATCTCACTCTTTTGGACACTCTTTTTTTCGGCCTCATCTCTTTTTCTTTTCTTTAATTGATCCTCAAGTATTTGTTTTGGTGACAAAGGAAGCAATACAATTGGTTCTTTGTTTAGGACAAATGAGTACCTATTCTTGAAACCATCATGTGTTACCTTCCTATCGAATTGCCAAGGTCTACCCAACAAGATATGACAAGCATGCATAGGCACAACATCGCATAACACCTCATCAACGTACTTCCCAATCGAAAATGCAACTAGAACTTGCCCATTCACTTTTACCTCAGCACAATCATTCAACCATTGAAGCCTATATGGTTGTGGATGTTTCAAAATAGGCAAATTCAACTTCTCCACCATCTCACAACTAGCTACATTGGTACAACTCCCTCCATCTATAATGACATTGCAAACCTTTTCATTTACAAAGCATCTAGTATGAAACAAGTTCCCCTTTGATTGGTCTCCTCCTCCTCGACTTGGCCAATCATGATACGCCTAGTCACCAATGATTCTCCTACAACCGCCTCATATCCCTCATCGGGATCCTCCAATGCAGGCATATCATCATCACTACCCTCGCCATCCCCCTCACTTTGAGACTCATACTCACCATAATCATTTAAGAACATGACTCTCTTATTAGGACAATCACTAGAAATATGACCCATCCCTTGACACCTAAAACATCTAACATCTCTAGAGCGATTAGAAGGAGTTTCAGATTTACCTTGGACTCCTTGCTTAGGCGCCTCTTGTTTGGTCTCAAATTTGGGCTTGGCCACCACTTTGTTCTCCTCACGCTTCCCCACATTTGATCTCCAAGAAGATGATGCACCTCCGGTTTGATTGGTGCGGCCAACTCCTCGCCTCTTGAGTTGTTGCTCCACCTTTATGGCCATTTGCACCATCTCGTCTAGATCTAAGTAGTGCCGAAGCTCCACTTGATCTTGGATCTCCCTGTTCAAACCACAAAGAAAACGGGCCATAGTTGCTTCATTATCCTCCTCAGTATTTTCCCTAATCATGAGTACTTCCATCTCCTTATAGTAGTCCTCAACACTCTTCAACCCTTGCCTCAAAGTTTGTAACCTCTTAAACATCTCCCTATAGTAATGGTTAGGCACAAACCTCTTCCTCATTACACTCTTCATCTCATCCCAAGATTCAATAGGTCTCTCATTATACTTTCTTTTAGTGGTCACTAATTGATCCCACCAAATGAGAGCATAGTCTAAGAATTCAACCACCGCCAACCTCACCTTCTTTTGTTCGGAGTAGTGGTGACATGCAAATACGAACTCTACCCTCTTTTCCCATTCTAGGTACGCCTCCGGGTCAGATTTCCCATGGAATGAAGGGATTTTCATCTTAATGCTATCCATGTGACCATCTTCCCTAGTCTCCTCATATCTACCCCGCATGGCTTCCCTTCTTCCTCTACCAAATCCTCTATCTCTCTCATTCCTACCCCAATTCTCATTTTGACTCTCATCGCCTCCTCCTAGATCATACTCCTCATCATCTCTACCCAAATCTCTAGGCTTAGGTTTACCCCCACTAACACTAACCTCAAGTTTACCCAACCTCTCATGCAACGACTCCATTTGGGTTGCCATCGCTCTACTAAAATCCCCAAACAACGCATCTAGATGAGCTTTGGACACCCCCGAATTCGAACTATCTCCTACCTCCCTCTCCATTTAATTTCAAAGTTGTACCTGCAAGAAAAGGTTAGTAGAAATAAAATAATCCTCACCCAAATGCTCACGATCACTCCAAAGAAATTCACTCGTCTTTTACCTCTTTATTTGTATGCTCACAACAAATACTCACCGTTCACTCCAAAGAAAAGTCACTCTCACTCAAGTGTATCACTCGAATTTTGAAAGCTCTCTTGGAAGTGCTCAAGCTTTGTATTGTGGGTATATCAAACAATCAAAGTTCAAACTTGTGAACAAATGCGACCGACTCACTTGGACTGTGTAGACAAGAAATTCAAATATAGGAATTTTTTTTTTTTTTTTTTTTTACTGTGTGAGACAATTGAATATGACTCTATGAAGACAATAGAACAATATATCAAAAAGAAATAATGGTGAATTTTCGGAATTTTTGTACTTTTTTTTTTTTTTTTTTTTTCTTCTTCTTTGAATTCCGAAAATTCAAAAAAAAAGGACTCAAAATTTCGTGTATCACAGATTCACGAAAAAAATACGAAGAACGATAGAACAAAACAGATCTGAAAATATTCGAAGAAATAATACAGATCTGCAATTTAAGAACAAGATAATTTACTTGAATTCAATAAACCTGGCGCTCTGATACCAAATGATATGAATCTTGACACGAATAAATAGCAAACACGATTAAAAATAAATCGCGCCCTCTATTCAATTACGATATTAAGATTCGTGTGTTTTTCCCGATCTTTTGAATCAAGTAATATGTGATATTCACCTCTAAACTAGCAAGAGTTTAGCAACAAATAAACACGAGGATAAACAATCGAAAACTATACGAACCTTCGAAGAACTTTGCCTACGACAATCCGCACAAGCAACGATCGACAAACGCCACAAAGTTAAAAACTTTGATAAGTTTGATTTGATTTGACAAAGCTTGGCTTTGAAAAAAATTAAGAGAAAATTCTCAAAAGTTTGATAAACTCAAAATATTATGTGTATTGTGTGTAATTTTTCGTCCAACATAGTCAATATATCAAAAGATATCAAGATATCTAGTCTCCCAAAATAATAAAACTCTAGAAAAGGAAATAAATCCGCGCAGAAAACGCTAGGCACGGACCCCGTGCAGCCCTCCGTGTCTGGGTCCGTGTACATACTGTACTAATCTTCAGCCTGGATCAAGGGACACGGACCCCGTGCTCACCTCCGTGTACGGGTCCGTGTAGACACTGTATTCGCCAACTTCAAAGGGCACGGACCCCGTGCCTGGGTCCGTCTCCAGGTCCGTGCAGGCACTGGATTTGCTCATCTCGGGTTGTGAAGGACACGGACCCCGTGTACAGGTCCGTGTACACGTCCGTGTAGCCTCGGGTTTCTCCAACAATGCTTGAATGATTTTCTTTTGGTTCCCAAATGCCACTCCCATGAATTTCCATGCCTTCCTCGGCGCGTGGCTGTCCATGTCGCATCAAAATCAATACATAACAATGGATCAATGGAAGGGAATATCACTTTAAAATCTTTAAAACACAATACATATAATATCATGTGAGCAAAAAGGATGAAATTCCACTTACAAACCACAACAAACACCTCAACTTAGCTCTTGATCACCACCTACAACAAATAATCCACAAATAACACCAATATCAACTAAATATCCAAGATTACAAGCTAAATAATCCATAAATCCACAGAAACAACCAACCTAAACAACTCTTAATTTACAACCTTAACAGAATCGCACCAAAAGCTTACCCAAGCTTCCTAGCACCAAGGAGAACGTCGAACTCAAGTCGAAATTCCAAACAAACGCTTGAATCGAAGATAGGGAGTGAAAGAAATGATGAAAAACCCTAAAATGGAGAGAAAATGCGAAAATGAGAAGGAAAGAAAAAGGAAAAGTGAGGGCCAACCACTCCAAAATCGACTAAATATCTCGCCCATACCTTCACCGCGGGGGCGCCAACACAAGGACCGCGGGTGCGCCTAAGTTACGGCATTCACAAAAATTCTGGAACACGAACAGCGCGGGTGCGGCGACGCAAGCAGCGCGGGTGCGGTCTCTACCGCGGGTGCGGTCCCTACATCACCGCGGGTGCGGTGATGCTACGGCATTCCAACTCCAAAACAGCACAGTACACCGCGGGGGCACACCAGTTAAGAGCGCGGGTGCACTCAAGTCACGGCCAAGCACTATTCCCATGCAACTAAAATCGAACCGACACTCTGAAACGAACAACCAACATCAACTAACACCTCAAGACAATAAAACTAACAATACTACAGCCCAAAAATACAACTCTGAACATCTAATCAAATATCCCAAAATAACAAACGAAACTTAAATCGTACCGTACACCGGGCTCGGCTATTACATGTCATCCTCACACGGATGGACAAACTGAAGTTTTCAATATAACTTTGGGAACACTTTTGCGTGCTATTCTTAAAAAGAACTTGGATTGACATTTCTATGGACTTTATTTTGAGGTTGATGTGGATAGATTCTCTAAGATGGCACATTTTATAGCTTGTCATAAAACCGATGATGCTTCAAACATTGCGGATTTGTTCTTTAGAGAAGTCGCTAGGTTGCATGACATGCCTAGGACAATTGTTTCTCGTCGCAATGTTAGATTTTTGAGTTACTTTTGGAATAATTTATGGGCTAAACTTGGCACAAAATTGTTGTTTTCTACTACTTGTCATCCTCAAACGGATGGACAAACTGAAGTTGTCAATAGAACTTTGGGAACACCTTTGCGTGCTATTCTTAAAAAAAACTTGGATTGACATTTCTATGGATTTTATTTTGCCTAGGACTAAGAAGGGGATGTATTCTATTTTTGTTGTTGTGGATAGATTCTCTAAGATGGCACATTTTATAGCTTGTCATAAAACCGATGATGATTCAAACATTGCGGATTTGTTTTTTAGAGAAGTCGCTAGGTTGCTTGGCATGCCTAGGACTATTGTTTCTGGTCGCGATGTCAAATTCTTGAGTTACTTTTGGAAGACTTTATGGGCTGAACTTGGCACAAAATTGTTGTTTTCTACTACTTGTCATCCTCAAACGGATGGACAAACTGAAGTTGTCAATATAACTTTTGGAACATTTTATAGCTTGTCATAAAACCGATGATGCTTCAAACATTGCGGATTTGTTCTTTAGAGAAGTCGCTAGGTTGCTTGGCATGCCTAGGACTATTGTTTCTGGTCGCGATGTTAAATTCTTGAGTTACTTTTGGAAGACTTTATGGGCTGAACTTGGCACAAAATTGTTGTTTTCTTCTACTTGTCATCCTCAAACGGATGGACAAACTGAAGTTTTCAATATAACTTTGGGAACACTTTTGCGTGCTATTCTTAAAAAGAACTTGGATTGACATTTCTATGGACTTTATTTTGGGGTTGCCTAGGCCTAAGAAGAGGAGGGATTCTATTTTAGTTGTTGTGGATAGATTCTCTAAGATGGCACTTTTTATAGCTTGTCATAAAACCGATGATGCTTCAAACATTGCGGATTTGTTCTTTGGAGAAGTCGCTAGGTTGCTTGGCATGCCTAGGACTATTGTTTCTGGTCGCGATGTCAAATTCTTGAGTTACTTTTGGAAGACTTTATGGGCTGAACTTGGCACAAAATTGTTGTTTTCTACTACTTGTCATCCTCAAACGGATGGACAAACTGAAGTTGTCAATATAACTTTTGGAACATTTTATAGCTTGTCATAAAACCGATGATGCTTCAAACATTGCGGATTTGTTCTCTAGAAAAGTCGCTAGGTTGCATGGCATGCCTAGCACTATTGATTCTGGTCGCGATGTTAAATTCTTGAGTTACTTTTGGAAGACTTTATGGGCTAAACTTGGCACAAAATTGTTGTTTTCTACTACTTGTCATCCTCAAACTGATGGACAAACTTTAGTTGTCCATAGAACTTTGGGAACACTTTTGCGTGCTATTCTTAAAAGGAACTTGGATTGACATTTCTATGGACTTTAGTTTGGGGTTGCCTAGGCCTAAGAAGAGGAGGGATTCTATTTTAGTTGTTGTGGATAGATTCTCTAAGATGGCACTTTTTATAGCTTGTCATAAAACCGATGATGCTTCAAACATTGCGGATTTGTTCTTTAGAGAAGTCGCTAGGTTGCATGGCATGCCTAGGACTATTGTTTCTTGTCGCAATGTTAAATTTTTGAGTTACTTTTGGAATAATTTATGGGCTAAACTTGGCACAAAATTGTTGTTTTCTACTACTTGTCATCCTCAAACGGATGGACAAACTGAAGTTGTCAATGGAACTTTGGGAACACCTTTGCGTGCTATTCTTAAAAAGAACTTAGATTGACAATTCTATGGACTTTATTTTGGGGTTGCCTAGGACTAAGAAGGGGAGGGATTCTATTTTTGTTGTTGTGGATAGATTCTCTAAGATGGCACATTTTATAGCTTGTCATAAAACCGATGATGCTTCAAAAATTGCGGATTTGTTCTTTAGAGAAGTCGCTAGGTTGCATGGCATGCCTAGGACTATTGTTTCTGGTCGCGATGTCAAATTCTTGAGTTACTTTTGGAAGACTTTATGGGCTGAACTTGGCACAAAATTGTTGTTTTCTACTACTTGTCATCCTCAAACGGATGGACAAACTGAAGTTGTCAATATAACTTTTGAAACATTTTATAGCTTGTCATAAAACCGATGATGCTTCAAACATTGCGGATTTGTTCTTTGGAGAAGTCGCTAGGTTGCTTGGCATGCCTAGGACTATTGTTTCTGGTCGCGATGTCAAATTCTTGAGTTACTTTTGGAAGACTTTATGGGCTGAACTTGGCACAAAATTGTTGTTTTCTACTACTTGTAATCCTCAAACGGATGGACAAACTGAAGTTGTCAATATAACTTTTGGAACATTTTATAGCTTGTCATAAAACCGATGATGCTTCAAACATTGCGGATTTGTTCTTTAGAGAAGTCGCTAGGTTGCATGGCATGCCTAGGACTATTGATTCTGGTCGCGATGTTAAATTCTTGAGTTACTTTTGGAAGACTTTATGGGCTAAACTTTGCACAAAATTGTTGTTTTCTACTACTTGTCATCCTCAAACTGATGGACAAACTTTAGTTGTCCATAGAACTTTGGGAACACTTTTGCGTGCTATTCTTAAAAGGAATTTGGATTGACATTTCTATGGACTTTAGTTTGGGGTTGCCTAGGCCTAAGAAGAGGAGGGATTCTATTTTAGTTGTTGTGGATAGATTCTCTAAGATGGCACTTTTTATAGCTTGTCATAAAACCGATGATGCTTCAAACATTGCGGAGTTGTTCTTTAGAGAAGTCGCTAGGTTGCATGGCATGCCTAGGACTATTGTTTCTTGTCGCAATGTTAAATTTTTGAGTTACTTTTGGAATAATTTATGGGCTAAACTTGGCACAAAATTGTTGTTTTCTACTACTTGTCATCCTCAAACGGATGGACAAACTGAAGTTGTCAATGGAACATTGGGAACACCTTTGCGTGCTATTCTTAAAAAGAACTTGGATTGACAATTCTATGAACTTTATTTTGGGGTTGCCTAGGACTAAGAAGGGGAGGGATTCTATTTTTGTTGTTGCGGATAGATTCTCTAAGATGGCACATTTTATAGCTTGTCATAAAACCGATGATGCTTCAAAATTTGCGGATTTGTTCTTTAGAGAAGTCGCTAGGTTGCTTGGCATGCCTAGGACTATTGTTTCTGGTCGCGATGTTAAATTCTTGAGTTACTTTTGGAATACTTTATGGGCTGAACTTGGCGCAAAATTGTTGTTTTCTACTACTTGTCATCCTCAAACTGATGGACAAACTGAATTTTTCAATAGAACTTTGGGAACACCTTTGCGTGCTATTCTTAAAAAGAACTTGGATTGACATTTCTATGGATTTTATTTTGGGTTGCCTAGGACTAAGAAGGGGATGTATTCTATTTTTGTTGTTGTGGATAGATTCTCTAAGATGGCACATTTTATAGCTTGTCATAAAACCGATGAAGATTCAAACATTGCGGATTTGTTCTTTAGAGAAGTCGCTAGGTTGCTTGGCATGCCTAGGACTATTGTTTCTGGCCGCGATGTCAAATTCTTGAGTTACTTTTGGAAGACTTTATGGGTTGAACTTGGCACAAAATTGTTGTTTTCTACTACTTGTTGTAATAGCCGAGCCCGGTGTACGGTACGATTTAAGTTTCGTTTGTTATTTGGGATATTTGATTAGATGTTCAGAGTTGTATTTTTGGGCTATAGTATTGTTAGTTTTATTGTCTTGAGGTGTTAGTTGATGTTGGTTGTTCGTTTCAGAGTTTCGGATCGATTTTAGTTGCATTGGAGGTGATCTTGGCCGTGACCTTAGTGCACCCGCGGTAGTGCAAGGAGTGCACCCGCGGTCGACTGTTCCAGTTTTTGTGTTGGAGGGCCGTAGCATCACCGCACCCGCGGTGATGCAGTGACCGCACCCGCGGTGTGTAGCGCACCCGCGGTGCTTGCAGTACCGCACCCGCGGTGTCTGTGGTTCAGGATTTTTGTGGACTGCCGAAAGCTCAGCGCACCCGCGGCTTTTGTGTTGACGCACCCGCGGTGATGAACAGTAGAGGTATGGTCGAGATTTATAGTACCTTTTTGATGGATTTGACTTCATTCTTTCCTCTTTTCATTTCGAAATTCTCTCCATTTCAAGGGTTTTCAGCCATTTCTTTCCTTTCCTATCTTCGATTCAAGCGTTTGTTTGGAATTTCGACTTGAGATCGACGTTCTCCTTGGTGCTAGGAAGCTTGGGTAAGTTTTTGGTGCGATTCTGTTAAGGTTGTAAATTAAGAGTTGTTTAGGTTGGTTGTTTATGTGGATTTATGGATTATTTAGCTTGTAATCTTGGATATTTAGTTGATATTGGTGTTATTTGTGGATTATTTGTTGTAGGTGGTGATCAAGAGCTAAGTTGAGGTGTTTGTTGTGGTTTGTAAGTGGAAATTCATTCCTTTTGCTCACATGATTTTATATGTATGTGTTTCAAAGAGTTTATTGTGTTATTCCCTTTCATTTGATCCATAGTATGTATTGTTATATGTATTGGAGGCATTGTATGTCTCATTATTGATTAAAGGGAATACAAAGAGATATATAGAGTTCAAAGTGATTGTTAAAACCAGAGAAGAATTTAAATGTTTTCGGATTGATAAATACATAGTCAGAGATTGCATGCAATATTAGATGATCATCGCCCAGAGGCTTATATCCCTCAGAGTTATCGGTATTTATATCGATTTGGGATACGAGCAACCCCAGAGCAGAGATACTATTGATATCAATCCCCAGAGCAAAAGAGAAATACCATCATATTTTTATGCTATTGCTATAATATTGATATTCAGAGTTTACAGTTCAGAGTTGATGGTATTTATGATTTCAAAGAGATGTTTTACAGAGTTATTGTTCATTGTTATATAAGAGTTCCACTTGCTGAGATTTATTCTCATTTCAGTTATTTTCATGTGATGCAGATCAGAGTGGTGCCTCGGGACGTTGACTGTAGATCGGGGGTCATATGCATACACCGTTGGAAGGAGGATTTTGGCATGATCATAGGAATGATATTTTGTTTTTGTTATGTCATTTAAATGATCATGTATTTATTTTGTAAAGATATTTGATGAAATGTATTTTGAAACTCCTTCCGTATATTTTAAAGAGAAAATTTTATTTCCGCTGCGTATTTATTTTAAAAGAGGTCAGGGTGTCACACTTGTCATCCTCAAACGGATGGACAAACTGAAGTTGTCAATATAACTTTTGGAACACTTTTGCGTGCTATTCTTAAAAAGAACTTGGATTGATATTTCTCTGGACTTTATTTAGGAGTTGCCTAGGCCTAAGAAGAGGAGGGATTCTATTTTTGTAGTTGTGGATAGATTCTCTAAGATGGCACATTTTATAGCTTGTCATAAAACCGATGATGCTTCAAACATTGCGGATTTGTTCTTTGGAGAAGTCGCTAGGTTGCTTGGCATGCCTAGGACTATTGTTTCTGGTTGCGATGTCAAATTCTTGAGTTACTTTTGGAAAACTTTATGGGCTGAACTTGGCACAAAATTGTTGTTTTCTACTACTTGTCATCCTCTAACGGATGGACAAACTGAAGTTGTCAATATAACTTTTGGAACATTTTATAGCTTGTCATAAAACCGATGATGCTTCAAACATTGCGGATTTGTTCTTTAGAGAAGTCGCTAGGTTGCTTGGCATGCCTAGGACTATTGTTTCTGGTCGCGATGTTAAATTCTTGAGTTACTTTTGGAAGACTTTATGGGCTGAACTTGACACAAAATTGTTGTTTTCTTCTACTTGTCATCCTCAAACGGATGGACAAACTGAAGTTTTCAATATAACTTTGGGAACACTTTTGCGTGCTATTATTAAAAAGAACTTGGATTGACATTTCTATGGACTTTATTTTGGGGTTGTTGTGGATAGATTCTCTAAGATGGCACATTTTATAGCTTGTCATAAAACCGATGATGCTTCAAACATTGCGGATTTGTTCTTTAGAGAAGTCGCTAGGTTGCATGACATGCCTAGGACTATTGTTTCTCGTCGCAATGTTAGATTTTTGAGTTACTTTTGGAATAATTTATGGGCTAAACTTGGCACAAAATTGTTGTTTTCTACTACTTGTCATCTTCAAACGGATGGACAAACTGAAGTTGTCAATAGAACTTTGGGAACACCTTTGCGTGCTATTCTTAAAAAGAACTTGGATTGACATTTCTATGGATTTTATTTTGCGGTTGCCTAGGACTAAGAAGGGGATGTATTCTATTTTTGTTGTTGTGGATAGATTCTCTAAGATGGCACATTTTATAGCTTGTCATAAAACCGATGATGCTTCAAACATTGCGGATTTGTTCTTTGGAGAAGTCGCTAGGTTGCTTGGCATGCCTAGGACTATTGTTTCTGGTTGCGATGTCAAATTCTTGAGTTACTTTTGGAAAACTTTATGGGCTGAACTTGGCACAAAATTGTTGTTTTCTACTACTTGTCATCCTCTAACGGATGGACAAACTGAAGTTGTCAATATAACTTTTGGAACATTTTATAGCTTGTCATAAAACCGATGATGCTTCAAACATTGCGGATTTGTTCTTTAGAGAAGTCGCTAGGTTGCTTGGCATGCCTAGGACTATTGTTTCTGGTCGCGATGTTAAATTCTTGAGTTACTTTTGGAAGACTTTATGGGCTGAACTTGACACAAAATTGTTGTTTTCTTCTACTTGTCATCCTCAAACGGATGGACAAACTGAAGTTTTCAATATAACTTTGGGAACACTTTTGCGTGCTATTATTAAAAAGAACTTGGATTGACATTTCTATGGACTTTATTTTGGGGTTGTTGTGGATAGATTCTCTAAGATGGCACATTTTATAGCTTGTCATAAAACCGATGATGCTTCAAACATTGCGGATTTGTTCTTTAGAGAAGTCGCTAGGTTGCATGACATGCCTAGGACTATTGTTTCTCGTCGCAATGTTAGATTTTTGAGTTACTTTTGGAATAATTTATGGGCTAAACTTGGCACAAAATTGTTGTTTTCTACTACTTGTCATCTTCAAACGGATGGACAAACTGAAGTTGTCAATAGAACTTTGGGAACACCTTTGCGTGCTATTCTTAAAAAGAACTTGGATTGACATTTCTATGGATTTTATTTTGCGGTTGCCTAGGACTAAGAAGGGGATGTATTCTATTTTTGTTGTTGTGGATAGATTCTCTAAGATGGCACATTTTATAGCTTGTCATAAAACCAATGATGCTTCAAACATTGCGGATTTGTTCTTTAGAGAAGTCGCTAGGTTGCTTGGCATGCCTAGGACTATTGTTTCTGGTCGCGATGCCAAATTCTTGAGTTACTTTTGGAAGACTTTATGGGCTGAACTTGGCACAAAATTGTTGTTTTCTACTACTTGTCATCCTCAAACGGATGGACAAACTGAAGTTGTCAATATAACTTTTGGAACATTTTATAGCTTGTCATAAAACCGATGATGCTTCAAACATTGCGGATTTGTTCTTTAGAGAAGTCGCTAGGTTGCTTGGCATGCCTAGGACTATTGTTTCTGGTCGCGATGTTAAATTCTTGAGTTACTTTTGGAAGACTTTATGGGCTGAACTTGGCACAAAATTGTTGTTTTCTTCTACTTGTCATCGTCAAACGGATGGACAAACTGAAGTTTTCAATATAACTTTGGGAACACTTTTGCGTGCTATTCTTAAAAAGAACTTGGATTGACATTTCTATGGACTTTATTTTGGGGTTGTTGTGGATAGATTCTCTAAGATGGCACATTTTATAGCTTGTCGTAAAACCGATGATGCTTCAAACATTGCGGATTTGTTCTTTAGAGAAGTCGCTAGGTTGCATGGCATGCCTAGGACTATTGTTTCTCGTCGCAATGTTAGATTTTTGAGTTACTTTTGGAATAATTTATGGGCTAAACTTGGCACAAAATTGTTGTTTTCTACTACTTGTCATCCTCAAACGGATGGACAAACTGAAGTTGTCAATAGAACTTTGGGAACACTTCTGCGTGCTATTCTTAAAAAGTACTTGGATTGACATTTATATGGACTTTAGTTTGGGGTTGCCTAGGCCTAAGAAGAGGAGGGATTCTATTTTTGTTATTGTGGATAGATTTTCTAAGATGGCACATTTTGTAGCTTGTCTTAAAAGCGATGATGCTTCAAACATTGTGGATTTGTTCTTTAGAGGAGTCGTTAGGTTGCTTGGCATGCCTAGGACTATTGATTCTGGTCGCGATGTTAAATTCTTGAGTTACATTTGGAAGACTTTATGGGCTAAACTTGGCACAAAATTGTTGTTTTCTAGTACTTGTCATCCTCAAACAGATGGACAAACTGAAGTTGTCCATAGAACTTTGGGAACACTTTTGCGTGCTATTCTTAAAAGGAACTTGGATTGACATTTCTATGGACTTTAGTCTGGGGTTGCCTAGGCCTAAGAAGAGGAGGGATTCTATTTTAGTTGTTGTGGATAGATTCTCTAAGATGGCACTTTTTGTAGCTTGTCATAAAACCGATGATGCTTCAAACATTGCGGATTTGTTCTTTAGAGAAGTCGCTAGGTTGCATGGCATGCCTAGGACTATTGTTTCTCGTCGCAATGTTAGATTTTTGAGTTACTTTTGGAATAATTTATGGGCTAAACTTGGCACAAAATTGTTGTTTTCTACTACTTGTCATCCTCAAACGGATGGACTAACTGAAGTTGTCAATAGAACTTTGGGAACACTTCTGCGTGCTATTCTTAAAAAGTACTTGGATTGACATTTATATGGACTTTAGTTTGGGGTTGCCTAGGCCTAAGAAGAGGAGGGATTCTATTTTTGTTATTGTGGATAGATTTTCTAAGATGGCACATTTTATAGCTTGTCATAAAAGCGATGATGCTTCAAACATTGTGGATTTGTTCTTTAGAGGAGTCGTTAGGTTGCTTGGCATGCCTAAGACTATTGATTCTGGTCGCGATGTTAAATTCTTGAGTTACATTTGGAAGACTTTATGGGCTAAACTTGGCACAAAATTGTTGTTTTCTAGTACTTGTCATCCTCAAACAGATGGACAAACTGAAGTTGTCCATAGAACTTTGGGAACACTTTTGCGTGCTATTCTTAAAAGGAACTTGGATTGACATTTCTATGGACTTTAGTCTGGGGTTGCCTAGGCCTAAGAAGAGGAGGGATTCTATTTTAGTTGTTGTGGATAGATTCTCTAAGATGGCACTTTTTATAGCTTGTCATAAAACCGATGATGCTTCAAACATTGCGGATTTGTTCTTTAGAGAAGTCGCTAGGTTGCATGGCATGCCTAGGACTATTGTTTCTTGTCGCAATGTTAAATTTTTGAGTTACTTTTGGAATAATTAATGGGCTAAACTTGGCACAAAATTGTTGTTTTCTACTACTTGTCATCCTCAAACGGATGGACAAACTGAAGTTGTCAATGGAACTTTGGGAACACCTTTGCGTGCTATTCTTAAAAAGAACTTGGATTGACATTTCTATGGATTTTATTTTGGGGTTGCCTAGGACTAAGAAGGGGATGTATTCTATTTTTGTTGTTGTGGATAGATTTTCTAAGATGGCACATTTTATAGCTTGTCATAAAACCGATGATGCTTCAAACATTGCGGATTTGTTCTTTAGAGAAGTCGCTAGGTTGCTTGGCATGCCTAGGACTATTGTTTCTGGTCGCGATGTCAAATTCTTGAGTTACTTTTGGAAGACTTTATGGGCTGAACTTGGCACAAAATTTTTGTTTTCTACTACTTGTCATCCTCAAACGGATGGAGAAACTGAAGTTGTCAATATAACTTTTGGAACACTTTTGCGTGCTATGCTTAAAAAGAACTTGGATTGACATTTCTCTGGACTTTATTTTGGAGTTGCCTAGGCCTAAGAAGAGGAGGGATTTTATTTTTGTAGGTGTGGATAGATTCTCTAAGATGGCACATTTTATAGCTTGTCATGAAACCGATGATGCTTCAAACATTACGGATTTGTTCTTTAGAGAAGTCGCTAGGTTGCATGGCATGCCTAGGACTATTGTTTCTCGTCGCAATGTTAAATTTTTGAGTTACTTTTGGAATAATTTAAGGGCTAAACTTGGCACAAAATTGTTGTTTTCTACTACTTGTCATTCTCAAACAGATGGACAAACTGAAGTTGTCAATAAAACTTTGGGAACACTTTTGCGTGCTATTCTTAAAAAGAACTTGGATTGACATTTCTATGGACTTTAGTTTGGGGTTGCCTAGGCCTAAGAAGAGGAGGGATTCTATTTTTGTAGTTGTGGATAGATTCTCTAAGATGACACATTTTATAGATTGTCATGAAACCGATGATGCTTCAAACATTGCGGATTTGTTCTTTAGAGAAGTCGCTAGGTTGCATGGCATGCCTAGGACTATTGTTTCTCGTCGCAATGTTAAATTTTTGAGTTACTTTTGGAAAAATTTATGGGCTAAACTTGGCACAAAATTGTTGTTTTCTACTACTTGTCATTCTCAAACAGATGGACAAACTGAAGTTGTCAATAAAACTTTGGGAACACTTTTGCGTGCTATTCTTAAAAAGAACTTGGATTGACATTTCTATGGACTTTAGTTTGGGGTTGCCTAGGCCTAAGAAGAGGAGGGATTCTATTTTTGTAGTTGTGGATAGATTCTCTAAGATGACACATTTTATAGATTGTCATGAAACCGATGATGCTTCAAACATTGCGGATTTGTTCTTTAGAGAAGTCGCTAGGTTGCATGGCATGCCTAGGACTATTGTTTCTCGTCGCAATGTTAAATTTTTAAGTTACTTTTGGAATAATTTATGGGCTAAACTTGGCACAAAATTGTTGGTTTCTACTACTTGTCATCCTCAAACGGATGAACAAACTGAAGTTGTCAATAGAACTTTGGGAACACTTTTCGTGCTATTCTTAAAAGGAACTTGGATTGACATTTCTATGGACTTTAGTTTGGGGTTGCCTAGGCCTAAGAAGAGGAGGGATTCTATTTCAGTTGTTGTGGATAGAATCTCTAAGATGGCACTTTTTATAGCTTGTCATAAAACCGATGATGCTTCAAACATTGCGGATTTGTTCTTTAGAGAATTCGCTAGGTTGCATGGTATGCCAAGGACTATTGTTTCTCGTCGCAATGTTAAATTTTTGAGTCACTTTTGGAAAAATTTATGGGCTAAACTTGGCATAAAATTGTTGTTTTCTACTACTTGTCATTCTCAAACAGATGGACAAACTGAAGTTGTCAATAAACTTTGGGAACACTTTTGCGTGCTATTCTTAAAAAGAACTTGGATTGACATTTCTATGGACTTTATTTTGGGGTTGCCTAGGACTAAGAAGGCGATGTATTCTATTTTTGTTGTTGTGGATAGATTCTCTAAGATGGCACATTTTATAGCTTGTCATAAAACCGATGATGCTTCAAACATTGCGGATTTGTTCTTTAGAGAAGTCGCTAGGTTGCATGGCATGCCTAGGACTATTGATTCTGGTCGCGATGTTAAATTCTTGAGTTACTTTTGGAAGACTTTATGGGCTAAACTTGGGACAAAATTGTTGTTTTCTACTACTTGTCATCCTCAAACTGAAGGACAAACTTTAGTTGTCCATAGAACTTTGGGAACACTTTTGCGTGCTATTCTTAAAAGGAACTTGGATTGACATTTCTATGGACTTTAGTTTGGGGTTGCCTAGGCCTAAGTAGAGGAGGGATTCTATTTTAGTTGTTCTGGATAGATTCTCTAAGATGGCACTTTTTATAGCTTGTCATAAAACCGATGATGCTTCAAACATTGCGGATTTGTTCTTTAGAGAAGTCGCTAGGTTGCATGGCATGGCTGGGACTATTGTTTCTTGTCGCAATGTTAAATTTTTGAGTTACTTTTGGAATAATTTATTGGCTAAACTTGGCACAAAATTGTTGTTTTCTACTACTTGTCATCCTCAAACGGATGGACAAACTGAAGTTGTCAATGCAACTTTGGGAACACCTTTGCGTGCTATTCTTAAAAAGAACTTGGGTTGACAATTCTATGGACTTTATTTTGGGGTTGCCTAGGACTAAGAAGGGGGGGGGATTCTATTTTTGTTGTTGTGGATAGATTCTCTAAGATGGCACATTTTATAGCTTGTCATAAAACCGATGATGCTTCAAACATTGCGGATTTGTTCTTTAGAGAAGTCGCTAGGTTGCTTGGCATGCCTAGGACTATTGTTTCTGGTCGCGATGTTAAATTCTTGAGTTACTTTTGGAAGACATTATGGGCTGAACTTGGCACAAAATTGTTGTTTTCTACTACTTGTCATCCTCAAACTGATGGAGAAACTGAAGTTGTCAATAAAACTTTGGGAACACCTTTGCGTGATATTCTTAAAAAGAACTTGGATTGACATTTCTATGGACTTTATTTTGGGGTTGCCTAGGACTAAGAAGGCGATGTATTCTATTTTTGTTGTTGTGGATAGATTCTCTAAGATGGCACATTTTATAGCTTGTCATAAAACCGATGATGCTTCAAACATTGCGGATTTGTTCTTTAGAGAAGTCGCTAGGTTGCTTGGCATGCCTAGGACTATTGTTTCTGGTCGCGATGTTAAATTCTTGAGTTACTTTTGGAAGACTTTATGGGCTGAACTTGGCACAAAATTGTTGTTTTCTACTACTTGTCATCCTCAAACGGATGGACAAACTGAAGTTGTCAATATAACTTTGGGAACACTTTTGCGTGCTATTCTTAAAAAGAACTTGGATTGACATTTCTATAGACTTTATTTTGGGGTTGTTGTGGATAGATTCTCTAAGATGGCACATTTTATAGCTTGTCATAAAACCGATGATGCTTCAAACATTGCGGATTTGTTCTTTAGAGAAGTCGCTAGGTTGCATGGCATGCCTAGGACTATTGTTTCTCGTCGCAATGTTAGATTTTTGAGTTACTTTTGGAATAATTTATGGGCTAAACTTGGCACAAAATTGTTGTTTTCTACTACTTTTCATCCTCAAACGGATGGACAAACTGAAGTTGTCAATAGAACTTTGGGAACACTTCTGCGTGCTATTCTTAAAAAGTACTTGGATTTACATTTATATGGACTTTAGTTTGGGTTTGCCTAGGCCTAAGAAGAGGAGGGATTCTATTTTTGTTATTGTGGATAGATTTTCTAAGATGGCACATTTTATAGCTTGTCATAAAAGCGATGATGCTTCAAACATTGTGGATTTGTTCTTTAGAGGAGTCGTTAGGTTGCTTGGCATGCCTAGGACTATTGATTCTGGCCGCGATGTTAAATTCTTGAGTTACTTTTGGAAGACTTTATGGGCTAAACTTGGCACAAAATTGTTGTTTTCTAGTACTTGTCATCCTCAAACAGATGGACAAACTGAAGTTGTCAATATAACTTTGGGAACACTTTTGCGTGCTATTCTTAAAAGGAACTTGGATTGACATTTCTATGGACTTTAGTTTGGGGTTGCCTAGGCCTAAGAAGAGGAGGGATTCTATTTTAGTTGTTGTGGATAGATTCTCTAAGATGGCACTTTTTATAGCTTGTCATAAAACCGATGATGCTTCAAACATTGCGGATTTGTTCTTTAGAGAAGTCGCTAGGTTGCATGGCATGCCTAGGACTATTGTTTCTTGTCGCAATGTTAAATTTTTGAGTTACTTTTGGAATAATTTATGGGCTAAACTTGGCACAAAATTGTTGTTTTCTACTACTTGTCATTCTCAAACGGATGGACAAACTGAAGTTGTCAATGGAACTCTGGGAACACTTTTGCGTGCTATTCTTAAAAAGAACTTGGATTGACAATTCTATGGACTTTATTTTTGGGTTGCCTAGGACTAAGAAGGGAGGGATTCTATTTTTGTTGTTGTGGATAGATTCTCTAAGATGGCACATTTTATAGCTTGTCATAAAACCGATGATGCTTCAAAAATTGCGGATTTGTTCTTTAGAGAATTCGCTAGGTTGCTTGGCATGCCTAGGACTATTGTTTCTGGTCGCGATGTTAATATTCTTGAGTTACTTTTGGAATACTTTATGGGCTGAACTTGGCGCAAAATTGTTGTTTTCTACTACTTGTCATCCTCAAACTGATGGACAAACTGAAGTTGTCAATAGAACTTTGGGAACACCTTTGCGTGATATTCTTAAAAGAACTTGGATTGACATTTCTATGGACTTTATTTTGGGGTTGCCTAGGACTAAGAAGGCGATGTATTCTATTTTTGTTGTTGTGGATAGATTCTCTAAGATGGCACATTTTATAGCTTGTCATAAAACCGATGATGCTTCAAACATTGCGGATTTGTTCTTTAGAGAAGTCGCTAGGTTGCTTGGCATGCCTAGGACTATTGTTTCTGGTCGCGATGTTAAATTCTTGAGTTACTTTTGGAAGACTTTATGGGCAGAACTTGGCACAAAATTGTTGTTTTCTACTACTTGTCATCCTCAAACGGATGGACAAACTGAATTTGTCAATATAACTTTGGGAACACTTTTGCATGCTATTCTTAAAAAGAACTTGGATTGACATTTCTATAGACTTTATTTTGGGGTTGTTGTGGATAGATTCTCTAAGATGGCACATTTTATAGCTTGTCATAAAACCGATGATGCTTCAAACATTGCGGATTTGTTCTTAGAGAAGTCGCTAGGTTGCATGGCATGCCTAGGACTATTGTTTCTCGTCGCAATGTTAGATTTTTGAATTACTTTTGGAATAATTTATGGGCTAAACTTGGCACAAAATTGTTGTTTTCTACTACTTGTCATCCTCAAACGGATGGACAAACTGAAGTTGTCAATAGAACTTTGGAAACACTTCTGCGTGCTATTCTTAAAAAGTACTTGGATTGACATTTATATGGACTTTAGTTTGGGTTTGCCTAGGCCTAAGAAGAGGAGGGATTTTATTTTTGTTATTGTGGATAGATTTTCTAAGATGGCACATTTTATAGCTTGTCATAAAAGCGATGATGCTTCGAACATTGTGGATTTGTTCTTTAGAGGAGTCGTTAGGTTGCTTGTCATGCCTAGGACTATTGATTCTGGTCGCGATGTTAAATTCTTGAGTTACTTTTGGAAGACTTTATGGGCTAAACTTGGCACAAAATTGTTGTTTTCTAGTACTTGTCATCCTCAAACTGATGGACAAACTGAAGTTGTCCGTAGAACTTTGGGAACACTTTTGCGTGCTATTCTTAAAAGGAACTTGGATTGACATTTCTATGGACTTTAGTTTGGGGTTGCCTAGGCCTAAGAAGAGGAGGGATTCTATTTTAGTTGTTGTGGATAGATTCTCTAAGATGGCACTTTTTATAGCTTGTCATAAAACCGATGATGCTTCAAACATTGCGGATTTGTTCTTTAGAGAAGTCGCTAGGTTGCATGGCATGCCTAGGACTATTGTTTCTTGTCGCAATGTTAAATTTTAGAGTTACTTTTGGAATAATTTATGGGCTAAACTTGGCACAAAATTGTTGTTTTCTACTACTTGTCATCCTCAAACGGATGGACAAACTGAAGTTGTCAATGGAACTTTGGGAACACCTTTGCGTGCTATTCTTAAAAAGAACTTGGATTGACAATTCTATGGACTTATTTTGGGGTTGCCTAGGACTAAGAAGGGGAGGGATTTTATTTTTGTTGTTGTGGATAGATTCTCTAAGATGGCACATTTTATAGCTTGTCATAAAACCGATGATGCTTCAAAAATTGCGGATTTGTTCTTTAGAGAATTCGCTAGGTGCTTGGCATGCCTAGGACTATTGTTTCTGGTCGCGATGTTAAATTCTTGAGTTACTTTTGGAATACTTTATGGGCTGAACTTGGCGCAAAATTGTTGTTTTCTACTACTTGTCATCCTCAAACTGATGGACAAACTGAAGTTTTCAATAGAACTTTGGGAACACCTTTGCCTGCTATTCTTAAAAAGAACTTGGATTGACATTTCTATGGATTTTATTTTGGGTTGCCTAGGACTAAGAAGGGGATGTATTCTATTTTTGTTGTTGTGGATAGATTCTCTAAGATGGCACATTTTATAGCTTGTCATAAAACCGATGATGCTTCAAACATTGCGGATTTGTTCTTTAGAGAAGTCGCTAGGTTGCTTGGCATGCCTAGGACTATTGTTTCTGGTCGCGATGTCAAATTCTTGAGTTACTTTTGGAAGACTTTATGGGCTGAACTTGGCACAAAATTGTTGTTTTCTACTACTTGTCATCCTCAAACGGATGGACAAACTGAAGTTGTCAATATAACTTTTGGAACACTTTTGCGTGCTATTCTTAAAAAGAACTTGGATTGACATTTCTCTGGACTTTATTTAGGAGTTGCCTAGGCCTAAGAAGAGGAGGGATTCTATTTTTGTAGTTGTGGATAGATTCTCTAAGATGGCACATTTTATAGCTTGTCATAAAACCGATGATGCTTCAAACATTGCGGATTTGTTCTTTGGAGAAGTCGCTAGGTTGCTTGGCATGCCTAGGATTATTGTTTCTGGTCGCGATGTCAAATTCTTGAGTTACTTTTGGAAGACTTTATGGGCTGAACTTGGCACAAAATTGTTGTTTTCTACTACTTGTCATCCTCAAACGGATGGACAACTGAATTTGTCAATATAACTTTTGGAACATTTTATAGCTTGTCATAAAACCGATGATGCTTCAAACATTGCGGATTTGTTCTTTAGAGAAGTCGCTAGGTTGCTTGGCATGCCTAGGACTATTGTTTCTGGTCGCGATGTTAAATTCTTGAGTTACTTTTGGAAGACTTTATGGGCTAAACTTGGCACAAAATTGTTGTTTTCTTCTACTTGTCATCCTCAAACGGATGGACAAACTGAAGTTTTCAATATAACTTTGGGAACACTTTTGCGTGCTATTCTTAAAAAGAACTTGGATTGACATTTCTATGGACTTTATTTTAGGGTTGTTGTGGATAGATTCTCTAAGATGGCACATTTTATAGCTTGTCATAAAACCGATGATGCTTCAAACATTGCGGATTTGTTCTTTAGAGAAGTCGCTAGGTTGCATGGCATGCTTAGGACTATTGTTTCTCGTCGCAATGTTAAATTTTTGAGTTACTTTTGGAAAAATTTACGGGCTAAACTTGGCACAAAATTGTTGTTTTCTACTACTTGTCATTCTCAAACAGATGGACAAACTGAAGTTGTCAATAAAACTTTGGGAACACTTTTGCGTGCTATTCTTAAAAGAACTTGGATTGACATTTCTATGGACTTTAGTTTGGGGTTGCCTAGGCCTAAGAAGAGGAGGGATTCTATTTTTGTAGTTGTGGATAGATTCTCTAAGATGACACATTTTATAGATTGTCATGAAACCGATTGTAGTGACCCGTTCCAGAATCACCTACTGAAACACCCCACTTAAAATTATTTTAAAATGAATATAACTTGACATCAGCGGAACTTTAACTTGATCTTGCAATAACTTAGTAAATTCATCTACTACACGAGTAGTCTTATCTGAGGAAGTAGTACTATCATCCCCTTCAACATTCTTACGCTTGGTAGGCATTTCCTATATAGGTGCTCATGTTAACATGGATAGAATGAAAGAATACATCAATGGCAATGGAATAGAATCAAATGTCAATTGTTAAAATCAATAGATGCAGGATTGAAAACATACCAGATTGTCCGAGGCAGAAGAAGTCATATATGGTTCAAAGAACATTGCTCTGATACCAATTGAAACACCCCACTTAAAATTATTTTAAAATGAAATATAACTTGACATCAGCGGAAGCATTTATCGTAAAGAAAATATACTTTATATCCATTGTAACCATTTTCATAAAATACAAACCAAACAATACATAAATTCAATACATCATAAATCAAATACCCACAATACATATCATAAAATACATGATATTTTTAAAACTTTAAATGTTCAACTCACACCAATAAAACATTAACATAACCAAATAAAAGTTGTTCCATTTTCAATAGCTATATGACTTCTTCTCCTTGGACAATCTGCTTCAAATCTTTTATTACCTGCATCACATGAAATAACTGGAATGAGATAAAACTCAGTAAGTAGAGAACTTTACATAACAAATACATATTTATATGGCTTGGCTTGAAATATCTCAATGGAAATGAAAGTGAACAATACCATCTTCAATGAACAATAATGAAAGAATAATATAGATGGTTTACCATAGCATGAATATGAAACAATAGCTCAATGATCTATAATCTGTGAATGTTATCTCTGTTAATATATATAAATATATCGGACTGTGAGAGATAACCATGAAATGAAATGATAGTCTGTAACTTGTAATCTGTGACCTGTGAATATTATCTCTGTTGATATAAATATATCGGACTGTGAGAGATAATCTATGTATAGCATCTCTGTGATATATGGAAATATACCAGGCTGTGAGAGACACTCTTCATGTGATTGGCCAATGACATGCATGAATTACTATCATTTCCTTGGATTGGAACAATGAATTCATT